>NC_092424.1:67437082-67589321 GCF_036169615.1 Heliangelus exortis
TTCAGAACCTTAACTGAAAATGTTCTCAGGAATGGTTTCCCGCATCCTTCTCAGTGAGCACCAACTTAGTTACCCATTGATAATGCTTTAAATGTCAACACCCTTCTATCACTCCTTATCAGAGACAGAAGAGGAATGGCTACAATATACTCTCAAATTTCACTAACTCTCTGTCCAAAAAGAACCTTAAAATACCTACCAATGATATTCTGACTTTGCAAGCTGAGGTTCAGTCAAGGACACATGAAGCTCAGACAGCAGGACTGGGCTCAGGAACCCCAAGATAAATTTGGAGGGAGCAGAGCATATTTACAAGACTTTGCATGTGTTGTTCACATGCCTGGTCATCTGACTATATGGCACTACAGTGTCTGGGGAAATATTTTTTGTGACAGGTTTATTTATATTATATATATGACAGATGTTATCAATTATTAACATACATATTTCTCACATAAGGCTGGATTCTCTGAAGCAGAGCTGTGGAAGCAAATATTTAGCAACTATTGGAAGAAGAACTTGTGGAAGAAAAAATATGTAGTATTGTGAGTTGGGGTTAAATTTTTAATTTTTTTTTATGTGGGGGTGTTTTCTACTTTCCTTCCCTATTCTTCTTTCTTTCTTTCTCTCTGTCCCAAAAGAACTGCGAATACAGTAAATTCGCAAGCTCGGGATTTGTGTAAAACACAAACAAAAGTCCTGTGTGTCCCTTCTACATGTTCTACATCTCTGTTCAAAGAAAAGGTACTGCCAGAACCATACTTCAAGAACTCTCCTAAAATAGCTCCTTCCAGAGCTTCTCCTTTCTACTTGCTGGACATTTTTTAAATCAAGTAACTATGATAGCAGGTTTGTAGTAGTTAACTTAATGATGAATACAGCTCTGTAAAAATTCCCTTAGGATGGTTTCAAGACTAAATACCTAACTTTTGGAAAACTATTGGGAACATCAGAGAGTCATTCTTTATTATCTATTTGTTATCTGCAAGGCAAAGTTGATGGTCACCTAGTCCTCACAGTACTTTCAGAAATCTCTAGATATGTTCTGAGAGTGTTTTCTTCTCCATAAAGGGCTCAAATTCTCCATTATACATCCCACAAGGCACTGTAATATGGTCACTGCATCTTCACACCAAGTTCCACTATGAGCATAAGACATTGTTCTTAAAAAAAATGTGTGCAGGAAGTCTTCAGCCAACTGCTCAGACTAAATATCTCTAAAGACACTTTATTTCTAGAGGACATTTTTGTAAGGCCCTAGCTTTGCCAAGGCAGACTTGAGTTGGTTCTTTCCTGAGTTTATCAATGTGCAGGTGCCCCAGTCAGATATACACAAACATGGAGGTAGTGCTCATAGAAGGAGAAAAAGATTGTTATGAGACCAAGGACAAAAATATCTGTTCAGTGTGAAGTCAGCAGAAGTTAATGCTTCAGATTAAGTGTTTCAGGAAATCCACAGCAGAGAGTAACCTGAGAGCATGGGAGAAGGGAAAAAGAAAAAAAATAAAAGTCAATGAAAGTCAATGATAAACTCTGGGCTGGGTGGTAGAGAAAATAGTGTATCCACAGAGCTCTAAACTTGTGCAGGAGAGACCTTCCCCAGCCATGGCCTTCACCACAGGAACCCTAAAGATTGTAACAGGAAGCAAGCTGTAAGATCCCTTTTCCCAGAGTCCAGTCCCACAAAGTTCTCCAAGAGTCAGCAGGCAACATTGTGCCCCTTCCCACCACTGGGTCTCCTGCCACTGGCTGTCTGCCATCATTTCCTCCCGCCTGCTTGCCAGCCAGGCTTCTTCACTTAGAAGTGAGTCAAGACTATCTGGAGATTAATTCTTGATGGTCATCACGCAGTACATACTTTCATGAACATGCAAGACAGTGAACCAAGTCCTGACAGCAAGCACTTTATTATATTCCTACTATGTCTGAGCAGATGACCTGAGATTATGACTGGTACCTGACAGGGTGACATGATCCTTGAAATGAGGGTAAGTAGACTGGGTGTTAAGTATGCTCCTTGCTGCCTTGAGCTTTTTGAATTCTTCTGTTCCTCCCTCATGTTTCTCACCATCACATGCTAACACATACCAGTATGTTTGCATATCAGTACTCAAGCATCAAGATTGGAGTAGGTGCTGAGGAGCTGCATGAGGGGGTGGCACTATGTAGATGGGCCACAGTGAACACATGGTTAAACAAAAATAAAAAAGGTGCAGAAAGTTTTTCCAGACACACTGATAGAGCTCCTCTCTCAGGTTATATATGTTATACACTCATAAATGAAGTATTTTGGATCACCCCTTTGGGCTAGAGCACAGACACAAGCCATGTTTTATAGCCTGTAGAACTCTCAACTGGACACAACCCAGGAGTAATCTACCAAAGCAGTCCAAAAGTGTCAGAATTTTATCTACTCATGATGCTATGGTATTAATTAAAAGGAAACATAATTTGTAGGCACTTCATCACAACCACCACCTTTTAGTGGTGCAGTGAGCAGTAAGGTAGAGATTTGGAAAAATGAACAAATTCATTCACATGACTCCTTGGGCAAATACTAACACAAAATATAATTTTCCAGATTTCCCTAAATAGGAAAAGAAAAAGGTGTTTAATGTATTGGATAATCTTCTTGAAACCTCTTGGCCTTTCATCCTAGTTCCGACTCTGGGAAACTATAAAAGTCTCTACCGGTGGTTTCCTTCTCTCTGCTTTTTCAGCTGCAGACTTGGGAGGGAACAAATATCAAATTTGCTTAGTAATGTCTACTTGGTGACTGCATTTCCTCTTTTTTTGAAAGATGATTCAGCTAGTTGTCTGTACTCCTTCAAGAGTCAACAGGGACAGAAGTACAGCAAGTTCTTCCTCTCCTGCAGAATGCACACTGAGCAGTGAAAGGAACTTCACCACAGCTAAAACCAGCACAATAATTAAAAGAGCCAGTAGTTTCCACTGATAAAACTTCAGGTATACATATCCACTTGCTGTAAAACACAGCCCCCTGGGAATGTCACTTCAAAACTTAGAGTAACAGTTTGAAATGAGACTGCACTTGTCCTCAGATACAAAGGAAGGCAGTATTTTCCTTCTGAAGAAGCACCAAGAATTGTCATTTGTTTTTCTTCTCTTGCAAAACATCAGGTTTTGGCATAAGTCTTTAATGATCTTTGGAAATTCCTTGAACATTAGACAAGGTAGATCAATTGCCAGTTTTCCAAAATGCAGCAACTGCAACTCCTAACTGGTAAATTCGCACTCATCTTTTTAAGCTGAAAGCTTGAAA
This sequence comes from Heliangelus exortis, assembly GCF_036169615.1. NCBI lineage: Eukaryota > Metazoa > Chordata > Aves > Apodiformes > Trochilidae > Heliangelus > Heliangelus exortis. The sequence goes on from NC_092424.1 coordinate 67,440,366, forward strand.
ACTGTTGTTTCCTTCGGTTTTTTCCTAAACAAAAAAGCTATGGAAAAACATAGGTACTTCTTTCCCACCACTGGAACAGAAAGTTAATTATGTTCACCCTATTGCTCAATAATATGGTTAACAACATTGTGAAAGCTGCACATTGGTACCTCAGGATGTTTAATCACTACCATCTATTTAATCACTACCATCCTATTACAGGAAAGACATGGATATGCTGGAATGTGTCCAGAGAAGGGCCATGAGGATGATCAGAGGGCTGGAGCACCTCTCCTATGAAGACAGACTGAGAGAGTTGGGGTCGTTCAGTCTGGAGAAGAGAAAGCTCTGAGGAGACCTTATTGTAGCCTTCCAGTATCTGAAGGGGGCCAACAAGAAAGCTGGTGAGGGACTTTTGAGGATGTCAGTAGTGATAGAGCTAGGGGGAATGGGTTCAAACTAGAGGAAGGTAAATTTAGATTGGAAGTTAGGAAGAAGTTCTTCACCATGAGGGTGGTGAGACACTGGAACAGGTTGCCCAGAGGGGTGGTGGAAGCCCCATCCCTGGAAGTTTTTAAGGCCAGGCTGGATGGGGCTATGAGCAACCTGATCTAGTGGGAGGTCTCCCTGCCCATGGTAGGAAGGTTGGAACTAGATGATCTTAAAGATCCCTTCCAACCCTAAAAATTCTATGTTTCTATGATCTAAAAATCTGAATCAGAGGACACTTCATAGAAAATATTAAATCCTGCTTAAGTTCTGGACACCATAAAAAGCAAACTAGAGAAGAATTAGACCATCAGGTTGCATATCACAGAGTAACCTGAAGCTTTCATATAGTCCATTGAAAGAGTATTTAATACCTGAGTTGAAAAAAAAGGTGTGAGATTTAGTTCTGTTAGTTGCTTTTCATGTCAGAACAGAAACCTGTGATTTCTGCTACATTTTGCTTTAAAACCTAGGTCTCTTAGGAGACTGAAGATATATTTAGAACTGTTAAAACTTTTGACATAACTACACTTGCAGAAACAAGTACTCAATGCTCTTGAAATAGGTTTGGCTAGTTAAGTAAGCTGCAGTGAGAATAGGTAGCACAAGATTTACTTGGAATGTAACTTGTCCATATCCTCAGCTGATAAAATTGCTAAGGTGCTGAGCCTAAGTTTGTGTAGACAATTAGTCTTAAATAAACCACATGGGAATAAAATGAGAAAAAAACTGCTTGATATAACCTAGCTAAAGGTTATAGGAAATATAAGAATTCATTCTCAAGCCCTGAACCAGCTTTTTCCCTCTGCATCTCTCGTCAGATCAATGCATCTTTTTGACTTGCCTCATTTCTTCAGGCAGTAAGTCATGGAAAATCTAAAATACAGATGTAACTGGCTACCAGGAGAATCTGTAATTTGTCACACCAGGAAAAGGGTCAGAGAACCCACTTGGGATTAAAAATATGGAAGAATCAGACTAAATTTGGAGCTGGGGTATATGTAGGATGCAACTAGGCACAGCTTCTTCCTAAGCTATGATCTTGCTAAATCAGACTGCTTCCTTGTTACTCCTTCTGGTCATTTTAAAGGATAACCTTACCACTACATTTCACATCACTCTTTGTCTTTGTTTTCAGCCTAATGGGCACTATTTACTACTGTAATATTATTGAATCATAGAACTGTGGATTATCTTGAGTTGGAAGAGACCCATAAGGATCATCAAGTCCCACTCCCTGCTCTTTGCAGGTCTACCTAACACTTACCTATTTGACCAAGAGCATCATCCAGATACTCTGACAGGCTTGATGCCATCACCAGTTCCCTGGGGACGCTGTTCCAGTGACCAACCACCTTCTCAGTGAAGAACCTTTTCTTAGTGTCCAATCTGAACTTCCCCTGATGCAGCTTCCTTCCATTTCAGCATGCCATAAGAGTGCTCAACAGGTATGACTTGCCTTACTGCTTTTCCCTTTGAAGAGTGCTGGTCCCCATGCTATTCTCACTGGTGAAGCACCCTGTGGCATCTTCCATGCTCATGCCTGTCTGATCTTTGCCCAAAATGCCATTTTGATAGATGTGCTGAGAGACCCACTGTCCTGCACAAGAAACTAAGGAAGGGATTGAGGAGATGTGGACAGTGAGTGAAACAGACATTGTCTTGATCCAGTTGGCCTGCTGCTGTAGCAAAACAGCCAAAAGACGTATGTAGCCATCCCAGCCCTCAGATAGACTTCTAAGATGTCCGTTATTTAATGCTCATATCAACAATATCATGGGCTCAAAATGGTTAGAAAGCAAATAAAACATAATGAACAATTTAGCAGTGAATAAAAACGTAAGAGGGACGCCCATTTTGTTTCTGCAAGAACCTAAAAGCTCTGGTTTAATTTGCTCCTCAATCACTTCTGTGCCAAGAAACATGCTTCAGCCTGCTCTTCAAATGTTTGATCTCCTGGGAACTGCATGAATGTGATATTCCTGAAGAAATCTGGTTATCAAGTGGAGTGAGGTGAGGAAACAGGAATTTTGGCAGAGAAGTGAGCGTATAGCCATTACAGCAGCAGCAGTGGCTTCAAGTAAAATGATGGCAGAAAGGGTTAGAGAAGAACTTGCTTCCTTTCTAAAGGCAGAGTTGCAAGTAAAGTGACAATATAAGCACAAAGCAGATTTTTCATCTTGGTTCAATATGGTACATTATTACAGAGAGCTGCCAATAGGACACAGGTTCTAAAATGTGAAACTAATATGGTTTCTAGAATGTAATATTAAGCTGAGTCAGTGGGATATTTTGGTATTTGGGAAAGATGAGGTGTTTTTTTTAGTGGACTTGCTGAATAACAAAAATCATAGTAGCTTAAAAACTTCTAAATTATGACGTTTTTGCAGTAGATTTATGAGAAGTGAGAAGAAAATCTTTCTTTGGGACCCACTTCGTAAAAATGTTTTTTCTCACCTTTGCTTCTGTTCTTTGACGCCCAGGTTTCTGCAAAGAAATGCTGTGGTACATTGCACCTGTGACATACCCATGCTAAGAACAGATGAGGAGAGAAGGAACAGTCATGACTTTGCAATAATGAGGTTGCTGATCCACAGCCTGCTGGTAATTCCAGCACAGGGGAAATAAAGCCAGAGAATTGCCAAGAATCTCATCTGCATGCAGACAACTGCACATCTCCTCAGATGCATCCATCATCAGGTCACCCTTTTTGTTTTTTAACCTTGCACTGGTATGGCTGAGTAGTGAGGAGTCTTATCCTCTGAGCAGCGAATGGTCTACAGGCTCCAAAATGCCATTTATTTTGTCTGGTTTTATTGATTGGCAATTTATTCATTGCCCAGACTCAATCAGATGGAAATTCAAATGGATAGTCTCCAGTTGTATGAGAAGTTTGCCCGTTTACCTTAAATGGTTTTCTAATAGATACAAATGACTACATGGATGCTGCTTTATATCAGATTAGTCTTTGAAAATTACAATCAATTTAAATTGAAGATAACCTGCTGCTGTCAAATGGAAATAGTACACATACAGTGCCTCACTACTGTTTAAATTGGGTTTAAATTTGATTTAAATTAAAGTGGTGCATTTTCCTTGTGCAGATACAGCTTTATTTTAATAACACTTCATGTGGTACACTTGACATGCAAAAACTAGCACTGGCATGATGTTTGTATAGAAAGCCAGTGGAACACTGGTTTTTGTTTCCCTGAGATAGCAAGGGTTAATCAAAGAATCAGAAGTGAGAGTGAATCATCCATTGACCTGAATGTCTTACCAGCTGTGACCTGGTCAGCCCCTGAGACAGAGGAGAAATAAGGAAGTGATTTATAGGTTATAGCAGTTCAGGAGTCACTGAAGGACAGTGGTACTCTGCAAACTGCTCTCCCATGGCCTGATAAGCTCCTCATCTGAGGACTACAAGATGATTGCTTCCCACTACAAGGGCAAAAGTTTCCCACTGCTTACTGAAAACAAGAAAATATCAGCTTGTTCATACCAATTTCTGTAAATTAGATTGTTGCTAAGAACAGAAACATTTTATGAGAGCAATCTGTAAGGCTTACAGAGCCACAAAAACATCGTTTATTCACAAGTACCGTGCTTGATATGGAGGCCTGTGGCTCCGCAAAGTATAAAGAAAAAAAATAACCACCTATCAGAATATATTTTTTGAATGTCATCATTATCTGTCAGATTTTCTTTTAAAAAGATGTTGGTCTTTCTTCACACATCGCCAGATACAGAAGATATAATCCAAAAACTCATCTCACTGAAAGCTAGCATAATTTAAACTGATCTCTCTTTGCACATAACATTGGAAGTCCACATATACCGGGCACTCTAGCAGTGACCAGGGAACAGTATTTTAACTGCAGAAGCAAGTGATAGCTTTTAATTTCTTATAGAGGTGAATAGATACTCTTTTCTTTAGGTCTGTCAAAGTTTTCAGTACAAATAGGAAAGATGAATTACATGACTCTCATTGTACTGTATATAGTGTTGCAGATTTCTTCCAATTCATTCCTATCCCTAACAACTTTTTTAAACCAAAATATTAAAGATTATGTGCTTTAAAAACACATAGCCAGTTTTTAAAAGAGAAAGACAAGCATTAGAGCTATTGCACTTTATCATGCTGCTTTGCATAAACACTGCACCTGAGTTTTTGTGCTGTACACTGAAGACAGACTTCATGAACTACTGGACTGCCAGGCACACAAATATATAGGGTACCAGTTTCAGGCAATTTCAGTAGAAATTCAATGTGTGAGTACAGCTGCCCTGGGCAGAATATATTACTAATATATTATGTTCACACACTTCACATATTGATTAAGAGACTACTCAGAGAACTTACAGACATGCAAGAGAATATACTGGCCTACTACCTAAACTGAAATCAGTGCCCTGTTTTACTGTTGGCATGAGCATTCAGGAGCAGGATAAGTTCCTTCAGCTACCAGACCTACAGCAACAACTATTGTATCCCACTAGTACAAAACCACCACAAGCCATAACACTTTCCAGCAATTAAGGGAGAATATTGAGCAGTCTGCTCTCAGGAAATTCAAAAGCAATTAGTAGATAGCAATACTGCCAGTGCAGAGAAAAGCAAGGGAGCAAATATAAACCTCACAGTCAGTTTTCTATTTAGTTGTCTTTACCTGATTGTTCTTTAATGACTGACATTCTGCATAATGTGATTTCATTAGCAAGGTATCTGCAGAAGGAAACCTGTGTTTCCTTCACAGGAAAGCAGCATCAAGACCCTATTTAGTCTTTGGCTTTCTAAAACTCTTATAAGGTCTTTGAATATCCTGAGAAACTATTTTTTCCATGTTAACTCTCTTTTGTGCTGCCAAGAGATAGTTCGCTTTACTGGGCAATGGAACAAGTGAATAGAATTGTCTGTGATTTTTCCTTACATTTATGTATATGTGATTATAAGTTTATGGCTGTGAATGCTGCTAATAGGTAGCACCTGCAAATACTTTATTTTCACAGAAAAAAAAGGGTGTGTGTGTGTCATATGACTAAGGCCAAAAAAGAATATGGAGGGGGGCTTAGACTGTACTGTATGGTATAAGCAGTAACTATGAGAAGGAAAATGAATTATTTTTTATATATTTTTATGTATATATAGGTTTATGGTTATTTTTGATTCTGTGTGTGGTCTGGAGTGAGATAGTATAAAAGGCTCTCTGTAGGCCCTGATAATAAGCAGATTCATTCCTTAAGTGAAAAATTCACTTTGCTCTTTAAATGTTTTTTTGGTTTGGGTTTGGTGGTTTTGGTTAACTTGGAGTTGCTGAGTTCTGCTACAGTGAACTGAGGTGGTTGTATGTACCTGAGTGTGCACAGGGATGCTCAGTTTGGGTAAGTAATGAGCTGGTCAATGGGAAGCTTTTTAGCTGTATCTTTCTGCTTTGAGACTAAGCAAGGAGAGAAAAGGAAGGTGATCTGGTCATGATATCTGTGGTATACCACTTATTGATAGCATCTGCTAGGAGGAAAAATAGATCATTTAAGTCCTCTGTTTTACGGTAATTTAGTCTGCTTGGTTCTTACTAGCAGGGCTCGCTGAGGCTGAGAATGCTGTCTTGATCACTTTTTAATTAGAAAAATAAAGGTGTAAACTTTACATAAAGAGGTAAAAATGCTTAAGCATCCACTGACCTTTCAGCTTATGTGCGTTAGGAGCAATATGTAAGAAATGGTAACACTTTATTCTCCAATGCTGACTGCAAATGCTGAAAGTTATTCTTCTGTTTAAAAGCTCCCCTTTACTAATTTTTTCATATCACTCACTAATCAAATACCATCTAAGGTATTTACATGGCACAACACACTGTGTGAAAGAACAAACTAATACAATTATAATGATCCAGAAAAAGGGAGAAAAAGGGTAAAAGTCAACCAGTAATATTAACGAGCAGTTACCAGAAGGTATAAAAATATTACCATTATGTTGTAAAACCATGATTGTAGCTAGCTATGTATTAAAATGGAACTGCCACCTTTCCCACTAGTGCTTTTCCATCTCTGACCCTGCCTGGGCCTCAAACAGCTGCTGTTCATGTGTGCTTACCATAAGGATCGAGAGCTCCAGTTTTTCCCATGTCACTATCTTTTGCATAACATGGCTGTCATGTTGGTTCCTTAACAGGCTAGTTTGAATATATCTGCAGAACTTCCATTTCTAGAAGAGATGCTGGGTCAGGAAATCACCCCTGTAATTAATACCTTTGAAACTTGATACTTAAACTTTACTTAAATCTAATTGCAGTCTTTACTGCAATACTGGATTGTTGCAAATTTGATGAAAGAAATATGATCTCTTAATATAATTTTGTAGGCTTGTTTGCATTTGCTTGATTCAGGTATAAGTTACTATTCTAGGAGCTAACCTAAATAAGAACTGCATTTCCAAATGGAACATGGCAAGTGCTTCTTAAATACGCTTCACAAAGTAGTATCCTTTTGTTACATGAAGAGGGGAAAAAATCCAGAACCCATTTTTATTTCTGCATGTCCTAGGTTTATCTTTAGAGTGTCATGTGCATGCATGATTGACAAACTTTCCAGTTGGTTCTCTCTAACACTATAAAGACTTTTTTTTTTTTTATCATCTACAAGAACCCAGCTTCCTCCTAGATATCTCCAGTACTGAAAATAGATCTTTGCTCCCAGAAAAAGGTTAACCTAAGCTTGGCCATGTACTGGTTTTGATGAGTGACACTGGTAACAAGTAGGCATTTATATCATCTAATATAAAAGGATGTGTGGCAGCAATAAGTATTTCTATCAGACTTCCAGAGTCTCCAATAAATCAAGTAGCTTTGGTCAAGATTTCTACAGTAAGTACATGTCTTTAAATACTGGGATGTTCATATCAGCTGAAAAAAAAAACTTTTGTAGCTGACAAACATCCCCGGACTCATATATATCAGCTCTCAAGTTCTGACAAGTCCAAACCCCTATATAAATCCAAATACATGAAAGTTGTAGTTCCTAGCTAAATATAAATGTAGGTCAGTTTTATGTATTTTCTCTTTCAGTGTTTGTAGCTGAGCTGAGACAGGCAGAGAAAACTGCTGGTAGATCTCAAACTGAAACTAGATTTGGTTGCCAAGCCCCATTTATAAAACCATAACTACTTTCATCCTGCAACAGCATGCCTTTATTTTGGATGAAATAATTGCCATGTGAAGCATGCTTTAACTTCTAGAACAAAGATCCTGAGCAGCAAGTGTCCGTAAGCCCCACGGAAGGTCTTCAGAAGCTTCCCCGGCTCCGCAGCCGCTGGTGCCTGAGGAGGGGGCAGCCGATCAGCCGAGCTCTTCTCAGGCTTCTCCGTAGACCTTCTGGACCTTATTAGTTAACAGAAGAGGAAAAGAAAAAAAAAAAAATTAAAAAGTAAACTAAAGTTGTGCATAACTCCAGTGTCAAAAAAAAAGAAAAAAACCCCAACCTAACAAAACATCAAACAAAACCCAAAAGAACCCATTTGTGCTGTGGTCAAGACCCGACTACGTGACTCGTGCTTCAGGGGAGGCCCACGACGTGCCACGACTCGCACAGCACAGCAGCATGCTCAACATCTGCCTGCGCCCCGCACTCCGGTTCCGCGCAGACGGGCCGCACGGATGGTACCGGCTCCCGTCAGGCGGGAAACCCTCCCCGCTCACAAGCGGCGGAGCGGCGCGGCCCCGGTCGGTGCCACAGGGGGCGGGGCTGAGGGGAGTCATCGCGACTCACTCCCACGACGAGGAAGGTACGAGCCCACCAGCTGCCGGATGCGGGGGTCGGCCGGTGCTCTAGGGCTGCCTCTTGTTGCCGGCAGTACCATTACGGCCTCCCGTCCCCAAGGCACGGCTCCCAACCCCGCAGCCGCCATGAGGCCCCGGGCCCAGGGCTGGTTGGAAAGCACGGGGAGGGGGGCGGAACGGGGAGCCGTCACTCGGCGCATGCGCCAGACGGCTCCGCTGAAGGGCGGGGACAGAGCACGACGCCCGCCGGAGGGCCGTACCACTGCGCGGCGAGGGGGTGGGCAAATAAAAAAACTACATCCAAAAGTTTGCTTGTGAGGACTTCCAGCTGTTTATTTTTCTGAATGTGCGTGATACTCGGTGGTAAAGTAAAGGAAGAGCAGTCAAGAGCCCTTACTCGCTTGCACGCATCTTCTTCGCCTCCATCTCCCCGTCGCCACCCCCGGCGGCAGCAGATTGGGCGCGCCCCGCTTGCTCCCCCCACCCTCTGCCGGTGGTCGGGCCCGCTCGCTCTGCCCGTGGCCCGGCGTCGTGAGTTCCCGCTCTCCCGCGTCCGGCTCTTCCCGCCCCCCTTTCTCCCTCCTCCCGTGCCGGCTCAGCGCTCGCTTCGGCCTCCTGCTCCCTCCCCCTGGCCCCGGTGCGGCGGCCCTATGGCGTACAGTCAGGGTGGCGGCAAGAAGAAAGTCTGCTACTATTATGACGGTGAGCGGGGCCGGCGCGGGAGCATGTGTGTGAGTGGGGGGGAGTCCCCTTAAGGGCTGCCTGGGGCGGGCTGCCCTCGTCCCCTGCCATTATAGGTGCTCTCTCCCCTGCGGAGCGAGCCCCCATCCCTGCTCCGCGGAGACCTTGGCCGGGGATCCCCGCCGCCTCCACCCACGCCGCCGTACCCCGTTCCCGCCATCGGCCCTGCCCGCGTGGGGGCATAGGCTGAGGCCGTGGGGGCCACGGGACGAAGGGGAATGGGCAGCGAGCTTGGGTGGTGGTGGTGGGGTGTTGGAGCCAGGAGAGGTGTGGGTCAGGGAGCTGCCTGGCCTGCTGCGGAGCGGCTACCGGGCTTCGCGGTCGATGTTGTGTCTATTGTTTCTTTCCCCCTTCCCTCTTCCCCCCCCCCCCCCCCCCACCGCAACGCCCCGAAAAAAAAAAAAAAAAAAAAAAACAGAAAAAAAACCCAGAAAAGTTGGGACACTCCCCTCCATCCGCTAAGTACGGAGGCGGTGGAGTCGCTGCTGTGTCTGGCTCCTCCCCTTCCCCCCAAAAAAAAAAAAAAAAAAAAAAAAAAAAAAAAAAAAAAAAAAAAAAAGGCCAGGCCGTGTGTAGCTTCTGTACCTGGTGATTCTTGCGCTGAGGCCTTCGCCTTCCTCGGGCTCAAACATCGAGATCTGGGGAGCGTCTGTCTGTCTGTCTGTGTGTGTGTCTGTGTTTGGGGGGGTGGCATACACTCTGCCCCTCCCCAAACGAGCATGCATGAGAGCGGAGGTCCGGCAGGCTGGCACCAGCCTCTCTTCCAGCAGCACGGGAAAGTTGTGTGCGTAGCTGTTTAATAATAGTGATATTTGAGTTGCTTGCAGGCCCTACAAGTTCGCACGCTTGTCGGGGGAGGAGGCGGCGACTGCGGTCGCGGCGGAAAAGGACGCGACAGAGCTCAGTCGTGCTTAGTTAGATCCCGAATATTTTCTGCAACTTGCTTGGGGCTCTCTCTGGCCACAGGGAGAACTTTTAATTTTCTTCTTCCCAGTTTGCATTTGTTTTTCCTCTTTTGTACTGGGAGTGTGGACTCGTTGGTCAGACTAGTCGAGAGATTGATTGATAGATTGAATTATTTATTTATTTTAAATTGCCTCCTGTTGTAACAATCCTTTAAGTTGGCGTCTGAGATTAGTCTTGGCAGTAGCCGGGCAACGAAGGTTGAGGCTGTGTTGCCCAAGTGCTCTGTTTTTACCATTTTGGAAATGAAAATGAATGGCTAAACTCACTAAGATACCAAAGGCGTCTGCTGCTCTTAACAAATCTGCCATTCTGTAGAAATGGCAGACCTTGAGAGGCCTGTCTTGGCTTTTTTTTTTTTTTTTTTTTTTTACCACACTAAAGAAGGCAGAGTTGTGGTTGCCGCCCCCTTCTCTTTGTTGCTAGGTCTGGTTCTTTGTTCAGCCTGGAGGGGAAAGGAGGCCCCTGTTAGGGTAATTTTGGTGAGGCTGGGATCTTTTCCTTGCGCAGAGGAATCACTTTTTGCCTTGGTAAAAGGAAAACTGCATTGGTAGTTAAAAAGCTGCAAATGTTGGAGTTGGGTTTTTTTTTTTGGTTTTTGATTGTTTTTTTAAATCAATATGTTTTTGGGGGTTTTTTTGGTTTGGTTTGGTTTGGTTTTTTTGTTAAATAAAACCAAGCAGCTACAGTTACTAGTTCCTGGTGTATGTGATATTTGTTTTAATATCATCCCTGGATTTTGGTACTCATTCCTACTGTCAGGTTCCCTTAAGAGCCAAAAAGCTGTAGTAGTAAAGAGGGGGGTGAAATTGGAGGAGGGATAAGTCTCGAGGTGGCAGTATAATGGCGACTTAAGTGTGTTTGTAGCATATATCTTTCCTGAATATATAGACCAGGGTGAATGCAGTTAACAAAATGCAGATAGAGGAGCATCTGTTGTAAAAGTGATTTTAAAAAATGCTTTCTCTGTAACAGAAATGGAATGGCTTTGGAATGTTTTTGATACGTTAACTGCTGGGTTTGGCAACAAAAATTTTTAAACTTCTTTTGGAAACTGTTAATAGAAGAAATCTTAGAGTTAATATACCTATAATAAATATTTCTACTACTAATTGGTGGATCATCTGGCAATCCTGAGTACTGTGTAACTTTTGTACCAGCAGAATCTTCAATTAAAATGAGGGGACTCTTCAAGGCCATAAAAAATTAAAAACAAAAAAATACAGGTACCATAAGCACACTACTGAGGTAGTGGGATATTGCCCAGGATGTCATAACTGAAGTAAATGACAATTTTTTGTCATAATTGTCCCTCCATATCTACTTTCATTCTTTCTTTGAAAGTATACACTAAAAAGTGCTGAAAAATACTAGAAGCATGTATGTGCTTATCTGTTGAGAAGGAGTAAATTCCTAAATGCTTTTTGTGAAGCTCAATGTGATAATTATCTAAAGCTGAAATTGTCACTCATAAAGTTTTCTTGAAGTGTATTACTGTTAACATTTTCAGACAATAAACAGTTTTACTAGCTTTCACACTGCCTGAAACCAATAAACTTTGGGTAGAAAAAGCCTGATTCATTTTTCTGCAGTTTGTAGTAGACTTGTCAGCTGTATCTAGTTTGCAAAATCTATTTTGCTTGTGATCATGGTCAGGTGAGGAATTTAAGTTTGAGCTAGTATACTGTGTGAAGAACTAGAATTGTTCAAATTAAGGTACTTTTAGTTGTCTTGCCTAAAATGCTTTTAATAGATGCTTCCAAAATTAATTTATATATAACCATAGCTTAGCAAAGTGTGATGCTCACAATGACTGCTTGGAACCATACTAGATAAGGGAAGGTACTGTAGCTTTTATTTTAGTTTCTGACCATGAGTCTTCAGGCTGTTGTCAGGGTCTAGCAGCATATGGCTCAGGTAATTCAGTGGCCTCTTCCCAGATAGGTACATGTTGTGCAGCTGCCCAAAGCAATGAGGACAGGACCTGGGTGGCCTTTCCAACTCCGTGCTCCTGTGCAGCAAAGAAAAGTTCTAGAGAATCACATAGCAGCTACCATGGCTGCAGTTAATAAATCTATTTATTCCATGCCAGTGCATCAGCAGTATTGTTTAGATTGTTTGTGTGTAATCTAATGTGGGTGTTAAAAAGGCTCTACGTTCATGAAAAAAACTCAGAGATCTGCATTAGAATGTGGTTGGTTCCACCCAAAAAGACAAGACTAAACCTGTTTTAATAGACCAATGTGCTGCTATATTCAGACGTTGTTTAGTTGCATTAAGACTTAAGAGTTCGTCTTGGTTGCAGATGAAACTTTAAGTGAAGTGTGTTTCATGGGAATTCATCTATGCTTTGCACAGCAGTGGTTCCAAACACAGCAGTGGTATACGGTCTCTGGTCAGGGCTCAAACATTAGGACTTTGCTAGTCTTCTGCTCAATTCCTAATTGAAAAAAAAAAAAACAACAAAAAAACCCCAAGCCTCTAACCCTTCATATTCCAGTGCAGTAATTTTAGACCAGTTGGAATAGCTGTTTGTTTGACCTATCAGGTGTTTAGGATCTCTTTCCAAATTCATTTTTACCTGTGGTCACTTGTTAGTATTACAGAAGTTAATCTAAATGTGAATATCACTTTTAAGACTTTTTTTTTTTTTTTCCCCCATATGGTTTCCATTGTAGTAGTTAGGTTTTTGCACTTAGTGCTGTTCTGAAATACCTCATGGTTTCCTGGTAACCTTACTTAAAATAAGCAGAGGTCCCATCAGTGTACATGGCAGTTTATCTGTAGCAATGTAACTTACAGGTTACAACTTATGAAAAGAAATAAAATCCCTGTTCTGCCTCTTCAGGTAGTTAACACTGTTTTGTAATGGGTTAATTTGAAGGTATTAATCTTTTTATATATCTTAGTAACCATAGAGACTGACTTGCTTGTTGAGGAACATTGCTTTTGCTAGTCCCTGGTGCATTTTTCAGACATAATTGAAGTTCTTTGATATCTGTAGACCTTGAAGTTTTGGACAGAGAAGTGAGTGTCAAGTACTTACCTTTATTGAAAGAATCATGTGGGTTTATTTTTATTTAGGAATTCAGGCAAGTAGCTTGTATAAACTGAAAATTTATCATTTTTGTTTTTTTGTTTTTTTGTTTTTTTAATACATTTGAACCCAGAACATGACTGTGTGTAGCAACTTAATTTTCAGGTAGGTCTTCTGGTCATTTGTTGGTATTACGTTTCACATCACATGGTGAACAGTGCAGAATGGTAATCTTGCTAGCATTAAATTGGCACTTAATTTGTCTCGTTATAGTTAAGAACTCAAGTTTTCAGAGATTATGCTGTTACTTCTCAATGGTAGCCATTTAGATGATATTTTCACTTGTATAAAGCAGCACACTTCAGTCTTTGAAGCTTTGCTGTGACAGGTAAGGATTTGTCAACTATCTGCAGATACTACTTTGCATTTTTTCCCTCCATTTCCTCTTTCAGTTGCATTCTTTTCTTTTGCACTTTCCATGTACATCTGCACCGGTGAGTGATGTAAAATACGCTCATAAGACTTCCTGTATGATTTTTACCTTTGAATAGACAAGTTTGGGACCAGGGACTCATGCTACCTGCAGTACGGATCTTGTGCGGTTGGCCTCACTGTACCTGTTTCTCATACGTACCCATAGGCTCTAGTTAGAGTTAGTCTGGCACTAAGTGCAAAGCTTTTGGGCTCCATCAGTGGGGAGGTGTCCCATCCCTGCACACACTAGCTCTTGATACACCTTGCTTTTCTCCTTACCGTACTCCAGTCAGGCTGTGGTATATGAAGGAAATAAATCTAAGGGCTTCATGATCAGTGGATGAAGTGTTTGTACTAGGAGGGGTACCTTTTCCTTCATTGGGTGAAGGAGGAGAGACTTCAGATAACCACAGAATGAGGTACTCAAGATGTGTCCCCTTTGTGATGTGATGTTATATTGGCTGGAAGTCAAGGTGATAATGAAAAATGAGGAACCTCTTCCAGGCCTTTTCCTTCCTACCAACATTGCAACAGTCCCTTGAAATGTATGTCAGCTTTTTGTCCCCATGTTTGAATGTTGTTGGGTTTTTTAAGAGGTTTTGTTCCAAAACCCTTTTTTGTTACTGATGCTAACACCTGAAACATGTAAACGGTATTGCCTGTTACTGAAGTGTATTGTATTGATACCTATTGTTAGTCATTACTACAATTACTCCATTACAGAAGGAATTGTATATATTGGATTAAATAAGCTACCATTAAATTGAGAAGTTCTTTTTCTTTTAGAAGTTCTTCTTTCTGGTAAAAATAAAGAGAAGGTTAAATCATAGAATGGTTTGGAAGGGACCTTAAGGATCATGTAGTTCCAAACCCCCTGCCATGGGCAGGGATACCTCTCACTAGGCCAGATTGCTCCAAGCCCCGTCCAGCCTGGCCTTGAACACTTCCAGGGAGGGGGCAGCCGCAGCCTCCCTGGCCAGTCTATGCCAGTGTCTCACCACCCACACAGCAAATAATTTTTTCTAATACCCAGTCTAAATCTACCCTCTTCCAGCTTAAAACCATTACCCCTTGCAACATCAGTACGTGCCTTGTAAAAAGTCCCTCCACAGCTTTTCTGCAGTCCCTCTCAGGTATAGGAAGGTTGCTGTAAGGTCTTCCCAGGGCCTTCTGTTCTCCAGATTGAACAGTGCCAACTCACTCAACCTGCCTTCACTGGGGAGGTGCTCCAGCCCTCTGATCATCTTCATGGCCCTTCTCTGGACTTGCTTCAACAGCTCTATGTCCTTCTTGTGTTGTCTGTGTCAGAACTGGACAAACTACTCCTGGTGGGGTCTCAGAAGAATGGAATAGAGGGGGAGAATTGCCTTCCTCGACCTGCTTGCCACACTGTTTGCATGCTTTATTTATTTATTTAGCTATTAAGGGTGCATACACTGCAACGTATGCTATGTCGAATATGCTTAATTTTAAATCTGATTAGTTGATAATTGCAACATATCAAAAGTTATGTTGAAAGTATATTTGAGAAGCTTTTTAATTTTTTTTTTCTTTCTTTTACATAAGGGAAAAATAACAGATCTTGCATTTTACATGACGGAAAATAATTCTTAATTGTCTGCTACCTTGTCCATCAGCATTCTGAGCAGAATGTCAGTGATAGTGGCTGTACCAACTGAAGTAGTTAAAATTGAAATAACCTTTTTTTTAAAAAAAAGGAATCTCTACACATTCTTTTAAGCCTCAAATGCATTTTAAATTAAGTTTCCTCAAAAGCAGCATGTTACTTAAAGTTACTGTTGGTTTGTTTCTGAATTTTAAGCTCTTACTATCTTGAAGATTTGTAAACCTGGGATTTGGCAGTATCTCCATAAAACAGGATAGGGCTAGTAAATGGTCAGTTGTCATCATCCAGTCATTAGTTTCAGAGAGCCATGATACATCTTTTTAAGGCAGTATTTTGTAAAATGCTTTTGCTTTTTGCTGGCAGGAAGGAATGTGAGTATATTCTTTTAATACCTTTTGCTCTTGACGTGCCTATGACCAAAAATGAAGGCTTACAATAAGTATCTACAAGACTCAAGATCTTAATAACTGAAGTGCTGATCTTCTGCTTATGTACTTAAGTTAGGAGTAGGTCCAGGTTCTTCAAAGTTCTTAACTGAGTGCTAAAACTTGGTATTTCCATTGTTGTGGGATGGCCAAGAGCTAGGTGTTGAACAATTATTTTTCTAGATAACTTCATCTTATATTGTGTGAAGATATATCTCTTTTCCTAAGTGTTCTTTCTCTCCTTATTACTTTAAAAGCTGAAAGATGGATTTTAGAATGTTTTGAGACTTACAATCTTGTTGTAATTGATTTTCTTGGTAGTTGGTGATACTACTGCAAGCTGACGTTTTCCCTTCCTCCTGAGCGGAAGCTCATGCTGAAGAGGTGAAACTGCAGCTGCTTTGTAATGGTGCTTTTCTTTGCCTCTGACCAAAATTTGTAAAATAGTGTGACACTGTGGAAATAGTAGAAAATAGTCTTTACTGTGTTCCCTGGGGACAAGGCAAAGCACATTAGGAATATGAAAGACAAGTGAAAAATTCATGAATGTGAAGTTAATGAATCCTACCAGGAAACTTGGTCAAAAAGAAAAGAGGTGCTACTGCAAAGAGTAGTTATGGTATTTTCCAGCTGAGAGCCATTGACAGCTGGACGTGCCTTGTAGACTTGCGTTTCCAGAAATGCATGGACCACTAGTTCTTTGTAGAATGGTTTGTGTCTTGGTTTGTGTCAGTGTTCAAAGTGGAGATGTGTTTTCTAACCACCCAAGCTGGGGAGAAAACTTAACTAGCCCATGGTAGCACCCATTCTTTTCTTGGCAGTAAGTGTCAAATTTCTTACCTTAATTGTGTGTCTAGTTCTCCAGTCTGACAGATCCAGGATAATCTGGATTACAAAATTCTGTTAAACTCCTGTGGAACCATACCAGAAGGTGTCTGGGAAATGTTTGTGTAGGTGGGTGCAGCAATGGATCTGAAACTTAACTCTTGGAATATAGCCTCTAAGGTTAGTAGTTAAGGGCAGGCTGAGGATGGTATATTGAAATCAGCTCCTGCAAAAGGCATGTTTTCCTGTAGCCTCTGTTGTGGTATAATGTGGTAATGTCATCAGTAGTTTCTGCTCCCCTCTTAGTTGGCATTTTGCTTCCTATTACTTTATTCCTCAGTTCCTGCCCACTTTTTTCCTCACTCTTGATTTGCTCCCTTACTACTGTCTGCTGAGTGAAGGTGTTAGATTTGGCCTCTTTTTTGCCCCTGGTTCTAACATACAGCCTTTTATGGATGGTTAGTTTTCATCATGGCCTTCTGAAAGATACAGTAGTCCCTTCATAGGTGTGTGTGGGGGTCAGTTGTTTGTTTTGGTTGTTTAATCATTGTACCTGCTTTCTTCTGGGAATGATTCTTTTCAGCAGCAATAAAAAGTTGTTTTGTAATATAAATGGTTATTCATTTGTGTGATCTGACAGGTGATATCGGAAACTATTACTATGGACAGGGGCATCCGATGAAACCTCACAGGATCCGAATGACCCACAACTTGCTGCTAAATTACGGCTTGTACAGAAAAATGGAAATTTATGTGAGTATAAGCAGTAGGATGTCCACTGAAGCATTTTAAGTTATTTTTAAATGAGTTCATGTTTTCTATCAAAACTAAACGGAGAGAACTGAAAATTGAAAATACTTAGTGTATTCAGAACTCTCTTAGAAAAAAAGCAGTATTTTTTAATTGCAGTGAGGACTGCTGTTTGTTGTCCATATCTGGAAAAAGTGATGTAGAGCATCAGTAGAGACTTTTCACCAGTATTTATATGATTGGAAGAGTAAGGTGTTCTGGAGGGCACCGGTAACTGCACGAAGAATTAAGTTGTATACTAACAACAGAGTAGTCCGTAAAACTGCACTACTATCAGTTTCACTGTTCTCCCTTGAAAGTAGATGAGATTTTTTTTTTTTCAGTTGTCTGTTTATCCAATTGTCAGCTGATTTTGCAGAGATTATTTCTCTTACCTTTATCTTTTTATCAGCGACCTCACAAAGCTACTGCTGAGGAGATGACCAAGTACCATAGTGATGAATACATCAAATTTCTCCGTTCAATAAGGCCTGACAATATGTCTGAGTACAGCAAGCAAATGCAGAGATGTAAGTGCCAGCATTAGGCTCACTCTGTGTGTACATACTTTGATAGGTTAGCATTAAGGTTAGCTACGTTCACCAGTACAGTGTTATGAACATAGCTTTTGGTGTGGGTGGGTTAGAGAAATGCTGTAGCAAAAGTAACATGCTTGCCTTTAGCTACATTAATTTGGGTACTTTTCTATTAAAAGCAACCATTTTGGCAAAAATGTTCTTTAAGTTTGTGGAGGGATTTTTGCCTTCCCTTTCACAGGGTATATTCTACATGTAAAAGAATGTCTTATGTAGGCTTAATGCACAGATTAAAATTCAGTTGTGAGCTGCTCGCAAAAGTGTCTTAAAGTTTGTTCTAATGCAAAACTTTCTGAAAATGAATAGCTTTTAGAAGAGTAGAAGTAAAAACCAGTGTGAAAATGTATTTTAAGTCAATTAAACGAGTTACTCGTTCCAGTTGGAGGGAGATAGTAAAAATTGTACAATAACCACTGCTCACACTCTCTGTGAATTTGTTTCTTGAATTCTAGGAATAGGCTTAAAGTACTGCTAGGGATGCAGTTTAACATCTGTTATATCAATTTAAAAGGCAGTATTGTAACCCCTTTATGACTCCTTATTTTCAGCAAATTATTTTTCCAAGTTGTGCATTTCTTAGTGTGACCTATGTTAATCAGGAGTTCTTTAAAAAATCTCAAGACTGCCTAAATTCTTACTAAGAAGACAGAGCTGAGACAAAACTTCCTGTAAAAACGAATAAACCCTCTGATTTGGAGTCATCTTGGGTTATAAGGACTTAGTCATTTGGAGTCGTAAAAAATTAGCCTGATGGAATGAGGTGGGAGGAAAATAGTTAGAATGCTGAATGAACTATGCATTACAACTGTGTTTTATGCCTGCATATAATAATACAATGCAGTTGGAATGATGTTTTTGAAAAGAAATAAATTTCTTACACAGTTAATGTTGGAGAAGACTGTCCTGTATTTGATGGCCTGTTTGAGTTTTGTCAGCTGTCAACTGGAGGCTCTGTTGGTAAGTGCCAGCTATTTTTTAGCTTTATTAAGTTTGTTAGCAGGTTAAAACTTTGATAGTGTATTTAAAACTGAAACAAATATGAGTTTTGTTTAAATAAATAACAATTTTATATTAATTACTTGATAAATCTCTTATTTGACAGTTTGTATCTCGGTATTGTTATGAGATCAGATCTAGAACCAGCTTATTTTAAAAATCAAAATACTATTTCATCTAACAGATTTGGAGGCCTTCAGAAGTTTCTTACTGCATTTCTCTTGGTTTTTTTGTGTGTGTTTTTACAGCCGGGGCAGTAAAATTGAACAGACAGCAGACAGACATGGCTGTTAATTGGGCTGGAGGACTCCACCATGCCAAGAAATCAGAGGCATCTGGTTTCTGTTACGTCAATGATATCGTGCTTGCCATCCTTGAGTTACTGAAGTAAGTTTATAATGGAAACAAGATAAAATTATTGGCAGTGTCAAATTAAAGTATTTAAATGTTTAAAGGTACAAATTGTAATAATTATTTCAGTGAGTTTTCATAGCCCGTGTTGACCTTTCACGGTTTCAATGAAGAAAACTTCAACTTCTGCCAGGTTTAGCTTCAGCAAGAAGTTTAAACTAAAATATAGGCAAGTTGAAATTACAACTAATAGGAGATAGGTCGAAAACAGGTATTTAGAAGTACATCTTTATGCAGAGGATAGCAAACTTCTGGAACGTGCTGCTACAGGTGGCTGAAGGAAGCAGACAGCAATAGCAGATTTAAAAAAGAAGTGAGACATTACCGTGGCCAGGAGGTCAGTAAGTAGATTTTAAAAGATCCAAGCACTGATATACCCTGTAAAATGCCATGTGCTGTAATTCTAGCTAGCTGGTGAGGAAGTACTAGAGTAGCAGACATCAGAAAATGGACAAGTTTATATACTTCCAGTAAAAGTTAAGTTTCCTGTTGCTACTCGTGGGGACAGAACAGTGGGCTTAGAAGTACCAATGCCATGAGCCCTTGCAATAGTCATTATGCTCACAGTCAAATGCCCAGTTGGTTTCTCATCATGTCTGCTTGTTTCCTATCCTCTGAGTTGTTAATAAACCAAACTGGAATATTTAGGAAAGGTTATGCACTTAGCTTCCTTGGATTGCTACATGAGTTAATGTGGCTGTTATTAACAAATAATGAAACAACAGCTGTGCTGCTGTGACTATGAAGAAAAAAAAAACAACAAACAAATGAGAAGTAATGAAAAGGTGATCATATAAATTACCTACAAGCAGCAATGCTTCACTAAATTTTCAGATCTTGAGTGTTACTTGTACTGCTTCTGGGGGACTGTATCCCTTCTAATAAAACACTAATTTTTTACAAAAAATATTTTTTGGTATTTGACTCTTGTGAATGGAGCACCTTGAGCCTGCTAGTGAGGGATAGGGGAAAGCGGCTGTAAGTTGGATGTATTTTTTAAGATGGAAAAAGTGTCTAAGTAAATAAATAGTTGATTGTTAACATATTAAGACATTCATTTTAATGTAGAGCATGTATTCAGGATTTGTTTCTGCAACCTGAGAAAATTGATACAATTCTCTGTGGTCTAGCATGTGAAGGAAGAAACTTTCAAATAGCTATGGGTTATGTAAACATAAGAAACTATCCTGTTTAGTGTCTTGTTAAGCAAAAAAATCTTAGCCTGCCTGAGATTATGGTTGCTCAAACTTCCATTCTATAGCACTACGTAAAAGACAATGAAAGTGCATCCTCTGCTGTTAATAGACTTTGTTCCTTATTGAACAAAAAATAACAATCAAGGGATACTTAGTGATGCTTACAGTGCTCTTTCGCTTCAAACAACTGGTTTCTTTATTCATCTCAAGCAAACTAATCTGCAATTTGCATTATTTAAGGAAATGCTAAGCAGTATCATAATAATTGTATGTTGACAGCAAGTGTGATACATTTGGAAGTGAGAATGTGTGTCTTGACAAGTTGCAGAGGTGAAGAAGAAAAGTTGATGGAAAATACATATTTAAATTTATTTCTTGTGGGCCAATGGAACATGGGTTGTTCCTGCTTCTGCCACTATGCTGTGTGAAGCATGCACTAAGAAATGGTTCACTGTAGACTGTGTTGGTAATTATGGAGAAGGCAGAATGAAATCTGTGAAAGGGGTGAATTAGATGTCAGTGATAGAAAGTAGTGTGAACAGAACCATGACATATAGCTTCTACAGAGTGAAACATCTTGGGGGAAATACCATGTACATTACCCATTTAAATTACTTGTTTTAAATTACTTACTTTGAAGATGAACTTGTTTTCATTATTGTTCAAACTGTACTGAGAATTCTGAGCATACTGTCACTTCAATCAGAATTATCAAATGGATTTTACTGTTTGGTTGAGGGTTTTTTTTTTTAGGTTTTTCCTTGTTTTAAGTATCATTATATAACGTAATGGATAATGATTTCTGATACATTATTTTCTTTCTAGGTATCACCAAAGAGTGTTGTATATTGATATTGATATCCATCATGGTGATGGTGTTGAAGAAGCATTTTATACCACAGATCGTGTTATGACAGTATCATTCCATAAGTATGGTGAATATTTTCCTGGCACAGGGGACCTTAGGGTAAGGTTGAACATGAAGTATCATGAAGTGATAGATTCCCTCTTACTTTCTTCGTTACAGATACTCTTGTAGTACTAGCTTGCAATAACTATGTCCAGTAATAATATATAGCAGTAAGTTTTCAGAAAATATGTTAATCTAGGTTGACAAATTTGTTGAAGAACCTTAGAGGAAAAAAATATGGGGTGGTGGGGAAGTAAATTATTCTACATGAGAACACTTCCACTTCTGGATAGATTGCCTGGAATTTAATTCAAATATATAATTAGTTCTCTCAGATGGTGAAAATGTCTCTAGGAAGACATTGTGGTATATTTGTAATGATTATATTACAATTCTACACATGCAGTGGTAGTGGTGCTTCAAACAAAATGCAGCTTAGACTTGTTTATAAAGACAAGCTGTTGCAGAATTTGGCTTGAATTTTTTTTAAGGGTTAGATATCTTGGCTTTTTAGAAACAGCACTTCCCATTGACAGAGAAGTTTATGGATTCTTCACCTCACCACACCCAGGACAAAGAATTTAAAGATACACAGTTGAAAAAAATAGAAGAATACTGATTTTCACACATGCGGTGAAAAATAACTGGAGATCACATGGCTTCAAACTTAACTGGAATCTTAGAATAACTTTACACAGGAGCTTCAGTAGTCACAAAGCTTCAGATTAAACTTAAATTTACTGTGCTCTATTTACCTAGTAGTACAGTTTGCTTATTTTCAGATCATTTCTTATGTCATAAAGTGTGTTTCAAGTTCTCACGGTGCTCACTGCTGGAGAACTTTACATGCCCCACAACCAACAGTGTACGAAGTCTTACCATAGAATCATAGAATCTGCTGAGTTGGAAGGGACCCATCGGGATCATCAAGTCCAACTGTGTAGTACTAGCACAAGTCCCTGTGTAGGGCACCCCAAGAATCACACCATGTGCCTGAGAGCGTCATCCAAATGCTTCTTGAGCTCAGGCAGGCTTGGTGCTATAACTACAGCTCTGGGAGCCTGTTCCACTGCTCAGCCACCCTCTGGGTGAAAACTGTCCTTATATCTAACCTAAACTTCCCCCAGTACATCTTCCTACTATTCCCTCCAGTCCTGTCAGCAGTCACGAGGGAGAAGAGGTCAGTGCCTGCTCCTCCTCCACCTTCCCTAGTGAGGAAGCAGTAAGCTGTGATGGGGTGTCCCCTCAGTCTCCTCTAGGCTGAACAGACCAAGTGCCTTTAGCAGCTCCTCATAAGGTTTTCCTTCTAAACCTTTCACCAACCTCATAGCCCTCCTCTGGACACTCTAGTAGCTCTATGTCCTTTTTGTACTGTGGCACCCAAAACTGCACACAGTACTTATAATGGGGCTGCAGCAGTGCAGAGTAAAATTGCTAGCATGAGGGAGAGAGCATTGAGCTGTGAAGAACTATTATGTAAGTTGTAGAATCTCTGGCAAAGCTGAGAGTAGAACCCTTTTTCCTGGCTCTTCATATTTATTTTAAGTTAGTCATTCCTCATGTTAGACTCTTGTCCATTAGAACAAGAAATTGTTCCACTTCATAACTTGAAAGAATATTTCAAGTATTAGCTCTGATACTAATGAGGTCTAGCTTCAAGCTCTTGCATTAAACCTCTTTTTATCAGAGGCACTCCCAGGGTAAGTCACTCCTGTTATTAGCAACTTTGTTACATTAGTTTGTACATACAGTTAGTAATTATTTTTTTTTTAATTATAAACATTATTAAAATGTTGACCTAAAAAAACGCTGTGCTGTTAAAGAATTCCACTGTTTTCCTGCTGTCTTCAAATTGATTCAAGAGATGCACATATTTGTGTTTCTGCTAGAGTTCTCAGAATATCTGCTCCCCATTGTGCTGCTGCTGATGAATGATGGTAAATGGAGATTGAGCTTTAGATCAGTGGGGTGGTAAGCATTCATTTCAGTGTGATTGTTGGAGCTGAATGTTATTGCAGTTAGATTTTGTTGAAGTGAGTTCTAAGTTGATTTAGGTAGAAATCAGATCAGGCATTGCTTTCATGGATGTGGTTTAACTTGATTGGCCACAAGGTGGTAGTGGTGCTTCAAACAAAATGCAGCTTAGACTTGTTTGTAAAGACAAGCTATTGCAGAATTTGGCTTGAATTTTTTTTAAGGATTAGATATCTTGGCTTTTTAGAAACAGCACTTCCCGTTGACAGAGAAGTTTATGGATTCTTCGCCTCACCACACCCAGGACAAAGAATTTAAAGATACATAGTTGAAATAGAAGAATACTGATTTTCACAGCTTGCAAAGCTGATTGAACTAAAGGAGGGGCTAATTCTCTAAGAAGTCAGTGTTCCTTTTGGAGAGCAGTATTGTGCTGCTTGCTTCTGCTCAACTTTATCTGCCATTGCTGATTATTTACATCAACTTTGTTAATAAAGTCTTATCTTTGTTTATGTCAGTGGGCTCCATTCTAGCTTCTTTCTGCTCTTCAGTTAGTTGGTCTAGTTTGCTGATGAGGGTATGCTTTTTGACCTAGGAATAAAACATGCTACAGCAGATGGTTTTGTGATTGCAACTCCATCAACGTATCTGAATCTTCACAAAGTTTTATCCACAAAGTTGTATTACCATACCTGCATTTATGCTTTTTTTTTTTTACTGAAGATCCTGTGCAGTCTGAACTTCCAGTTACTTGACTTTCTACACATTTTTGATGCTAGCACTTGCCTTGTGCAAAGATAGGTCAGCTGCAACTAGTACTGCACAGATACCCAGCTTCTGTGAGGGAAATTTGATCTGTTGATGAATGGCCAATTAGCAGGATGCTGTATTGTTCCTTAAGTGTTTATAACTAGTGGAAGTATCAGTTACAAAAAACATCTGCTGAGTAGCTCAGGCTGGAAAACAATTACCCTGCTTAGTAGAAAATGGAGTGAAAGTTTGGGTTTGCTGTTTTAGGATGAGGTTAATGTAATGCCCTTTTTTTTTCTTGTTAAGTCTGGAAAGCAAAGCTTTCTGTCAACTCAGAAAAATGGGCATCTGAAAGTCTGGTTCATTTTGGGAAATTCTGGATAATTGTCACGTTCCAAATCATCCAGACATCTATTTAGTAGGGATCTTAAGTGTCACTAATCTTGTAGTACTATGAAATGTTAATAATGTGTTGCAAGGAAAAAAAAATATCAAGAAGTCAGCTGTTAACATTGTGCCTATGTTGCACGGGCTATTTGTCCCTGTGTCCATTTCCCCAGTCCTCTCAATAAAAGATCGTTCCTGGAAGTGACACATTCCTGTGTATTTGTTGCTAAGGGGGCTTTGTTCAGGAAGAGGAAAAAGCATGTGACTATCTCAGTAGCTGGCGTGGAGAGGTTTATTATTTGCATTACTTGGCTATCCTTCTGGTGACCTGGAGTTTTTCAAGGAGGTAGAACCTGAAGAGTGCTCTTTTTGCAGAGCTGCTGTTTGATAGTAGCTTACAGCCAAACCGAACAGGTTAAATCTTACTGTCTTGCACACTGTACCTTTGTTAACAGCAGAGAACTGTTCTCTGTTCTCTCAGTTGGATCAGTTTCTGTCTGTCTTGGTGATGAGGTAAAGGGAAGAAATGGGATGTCTAGCAAGCAGGGAACTTTAGGTTTTGAGCTGATCATCAAAACAGAAGTGAATAGATTTGAAGGTTATTCACTTTTTTTTTTTTTTTTTTTTTTTTTTTTTTTTGGCAAAGCATTTTTTCTTTTTATATATATTCATATATATATGTACATATATATGGTTTAGGAAGGCTGGTAACATAGATTACTACACTTCCTGCCTTGTCACCTTGTGGAACTGAGAATAAGCTGCAAGTTCATTTATTTTGTCTTAGAAGTCTCGCTTTCTTCGAGGACATCGATTAAATGGCTTAACTGTTTTCACCAGGCAAAATTGATCAGTTAGGTTTTGTGGGTTTGCTCTAAATCTTTGAGTGTACTTGCTGAAAATGTGTTCATGTAATACACTCCAAAATTATTCTATGGTAGAATGGAAATCAAGTAGGGTACTTCACCTCTTTGTCCATTGCAGTTTCCCTTGCAAATATCAATAATGGCACAAAATATCACATCAAACTTACATAGAGTTCTTTCTGTGATACCATCACATGCTTCTATGTTTGTAATGCAGCATTTGTCATCTTTGCTTCTAGGACATTGGTGCTGGAAAAGGCAAATACTATGCTGTCAACTTTCCAATGAGGGATGGTATAGATGATGAATCATATGGACAGATATTCAAACCAGTGAGTGCTTTTATTCTTGAAGCTCTCTGGAGAGATACCTATTTCATTTTGTGTATATATTTTCAACCTGTGAATTAACTTGCTCTTTTATATTGATTATAGATTATATCCAAAGTAATGGAGATGTATCAGCCCAGTGCTGTGGTATTACAGTGTGGAGCAGATTCACTGTCTGGTGACAGACTTGGATGCTTTAATCTTACTGTTAAAGGTAAGCAGAAGAGTGTGTGTTTGCTGCCTGTAGTATTTTTATTTAATAGAAACCTTCATCCCGGTTTTCAAGACACCAAGTGTATGATGAAGACTGAAATCGCAAAGATTTTGCTCAGTACTGTGGTTAATCACATTTTAGCTGTGCAAGGATGGCCAAAAGAAACCAAGAAGTTGCCTCTTTTTGCCCATCTAAAAAAAATAAACTTATTTTTCCATGTTCTTTCCAGCCACTCTAGTGCCCTTTCTTCAATGCATAGGCTTTCTGTAGCTGCAAAGCAATATCCTGGAATGGCAGGATGAAAACAGTCATCCTACTGCAATACATACCACAATGGCAATTAACAAAACTGATGGTTAACGTAGTAGGACAGTAGATATTAAATGTCAAATACATTGTTGGACTTAAAATAGGTATTACTGAAATGAGAATATTCACTGCAATGTTGAATTTATAGTGGTGTTTTTTATGATGTCTTATGTTAGCATACATTTTTATTTATAATTTATTTTCATATTACATTTCTACCCAAAAGCATGATTGTCAAAATTAGACCGAGATGAGAATTTAACAGATGTTATTATCATTATTCCTATTGTTATTATATTTTATTGTTACTTAAGTGGCAAGGTGTTAAACATGCTGAACTTTCACTAGGCCTTGAATCCAACCAATTTGAGTCATTAATTTTCTGGATTTTAGTTTTTTAAGTTTTCTTAATGAGGCAATTAGAGTTTTGTAGGCAACATAATGCAGTATACTATCTGTTGGGTCTGTGGTGTTTCAGGGCTCTTTTCTTGATTTGCACCAGGTGGCAAAGCTACTTCGGTTGCCCATACAGCTCAGATTTTTTTACATCTTACATATCTTGGAAACCAAGAGAGCTGCTGCCTCCTACAGATGCCTTTCAGTATGCTGTATCTCCCTGGAGTGTGTACTGTCTTGGCACCAGTTCACTGTGTAAGCAAGACTTAGCAACCTCTAATACAGGTTCAAATTTAAAAGTAGAATGGGCCGAGTACTGATTTGCTGTTTTTCCTTCCTCTTCCTTTTCATTTGACTGAGAAATTGTCCCTAGATTTGTTGCTATGTCTCGACATCAGTTATGAAAAGACAAAATGCATTCTAAGAGCATTTCAGAACAGCAGCAATAGACCGACCATCATGCACAGTTTCTGACAACTGGGGTGGACGAAGTTTATATTTTGTGCATTCTTTTTTATCTGTACATGTTGACTTCTTGTGAGGTTGTGCTTGGCTTGAGGGGGGAGACAGTTCTGTTTTGCTTGAATCTATTTAGTTCTTTCTTGCTAAGTGTGACTGTGTATGTCTGATGAAATAGTTCATTATGTATTTTTCTTCTTCATATATATTGTTACCTCTCTTTGTGTTTGACAGGTCATGCTAAATGTGTGGAAGTTGTAAAGACATTTAACTTGCCGTTGCTGATGTTAGGAGGAGGAGGATATACTATTCGTAATGTTGCTCGGTGCTGGACATATGAAACTGCTGTTGCCTTAGATTGTGAAATACCTAATGGTAAATATTATTTCTTAATAAAATATTAATTTGAGTATTAATCATAGCAAGGTTTAAGTGAATACATAGTGAATATTTCCATAGTTAAGTAATGCATCAGTTTAGAATGATCTATAGAAAGCTATTGTTAAGATTTAGCCAATAATTTTTTATTAGCTTATGCACTAAATTAACTTAAGCACTTGGAGCTTTTCTTAAGTGTTAGCAAAAGTATAAATTGGATCATTTTAATGAAAATTCAAAACATGTAATACTTGCAGAACCTTACTTGTAACTATTTTCAATATGAACGTCCCTATACCATCAGCATGGTAGAATACATTCTGTGTTTTGAGTGTAACAGGGTAGACCTGCATAAGTTGGACACTACAGACACAGTATTTACAAGTGAGTGCAAGTGTCCATTTTACACAGTAAAACATACTGTTTCTTCATTGTATCTGTGACTTGAAAGTAACTGTTAAAGTATATTCACAGAATTATCAGAGTTGGAAGGGACCTCTAGAGATCATCTAGTGCATCCCTCTCACTAAAGCAGGATCACCTTGACCACATTACACAGTACTGCATCCAGGCAGGTTTTGAGTATCTTCAGAAAAGGGGACTCCACAACCTCTCTGGGCAGCCTGTTCAGTGCCCTGTTACACTCATAGTAAAGAAACTTTTTCTTCTGTTAAAATGGAACTTGCTGTGCTCCAGCTTCTGCCTGTTGCCCCTCATCCTGTCACTGGGAACTATTGAGAAGAGTCTGGCTCCATCTGCCTTGCACACACCCTTTAGATCCTTGTAGACATTACCAAGATCTCCACTAAGCCTTCTCATCTCCAGGCTAGAGAGTCTTAGGTCTTTCAGCCTTTTATTGAAGTATATTTTATACTTCTTATTGAAGTATATTGCCTTCCATTCGTCCATTTTACTCAATGTAACTATACAAGCTATCTTAAAAAAACTGAAAATGAAAAAAATGATAGCAATAGTAGGCAACTTTTCAGAAGTTGAATAGTGAAGTTATTTCTCTGAGGAAGATCCCCAAAGAGCCTGCATTCCTTTTACTCCTAGCCAAATACAACTCTGGACATGCTTTTTAATGCCTTTTTATAAAATTGGTATTTGGAGTGATTTGTTGCACATCAGCCATGGCAGTTCTCATTTTGGACTGCAACTTTTGCTGATAACCTTTTGCTCTTCGTGTATCTCTTGCTGCATGCATAGTGTTTCCCTCTGACTTCAGTAGCATGCTGTTGTCAGTGAGAAAAGAATATTTGGACTGTACCTTTCAAGATGTAGAATTTTTATCTTGCATTTCAATATAGTCTTTCCCAGACAGAGCTTTTAATAAGATACTAGTATTTCTTAAGTTTGGGACGTTTTTTCCATTAGCATATCCCACTCAATGCATATGTTGGAAGTTGGGTTTTTTTATTTTATTAACATTCTTGTTATCTTTGCAGAATCCCTGTCATCTTTAATCTGTTCTGAGAAAGAACAGGGCATTTTGAAATGTTTCAATAGCAAGTTATGCTTCCTGTCTCCTTTCTATTCATCTAATAAGATCACTTACCCTGTAATAATCCTAAATGAAGAAACAAGACAAAGAGTTCAATTAGAAATGGATTTCAGTGTCTTTTCTTGAAGGGCTCTGGGGTTTTTTAGGTATCTTTTACTTTATCTGAAGATATATCTGAAGATATCTTCTGAAGATGGTCATATTGAAATAAAACACTATTGTTTTCCTGGATATGAAGTCTTCACTGACTTCATTTTTGGGATTACATATTCCACTCGGGAGACCATTGTCTGTGAAAAAAAAATATAAAAAGCAATGGGGATGAGGAGAGTGGACAGACAAGGGCATCACTGAACTAATGCACAGTGCTTATCATGGATATTCAGCTATCCGTGATCTTCAGCCTATTAATATAACGTACTTTATAGTTCACTGAAGGAATAGTTTGAGTGGCTCTCTTTAAATCTTTCAAACTTCATTAACTTTTGAATCAGTTGTAAGAAATTATCTATCAATTGATCTGTATTTTGCAGAAGTAACATTTTTAATTCTTTTACTGAATTTGTGTGTGTTGTTGCAGTGTATGTTTTAACATGATGACACTAGAACTTTCTCTTGCTCTTTGCATTTTGCCAACAAATGTAAATTCAAGTATTGAATAATTTAGAGGAAAAACTGAACAGTTCAGGCAGTACTTTAAATGTTATTGCTTACCTAAATACTTCAGGCTTGATGGTTCCCTGATTAAAATCCTGTTAAAAATACTGTTGTATTTAAAATGTTTAAGATCCTTGGGTCACAAAGATGTGTTTTGGTTTGTAGAGCTGCCATATAATGACTACTTTGAGTATTTTGGACCAGACTTCAAGCTTCATATTAGTCCTTCAAATATGACTAATCAGAATACACCAGAGTATATGGAAAAGATCAAGTAAGTGATTACCTTATCTGCCAAGTAGGTCACGTAGATTATATTTCTCCAAAGGTTTAATTGTCAGGCAGTTTTGAAAACTGTATGCCTTTCTTTGTTACACATTAAAATAAGTGCTGAATAGATCTGACATATTTTTCATTTCTGTCTGTAGAGGTGCTCCTTAAAAGTCTGTTCCTTGCAACAGCATATAAGCTTATGAAGTCCTATGATTATAATAAGCAATTTAAGACAGATTGGATATTTACTTTTTCCAGCAACTAAAGAGATTACTGGTTTATTTGGCTTCCCATTCTAATTTTGTAGAGTTTATCCCATCAGGAAAGAAACTGGTGTGCTGTCATGATTGGGACTTCTAATTCTCAGCTCCATGTCTAAACGTGAGCTGACATTGTCATTCTTTGTAGCTGGCAGCTATGAAAATAAAAATCATGTGAGCTTCGCCATCCAAAACTGCAGAAAGATAGTGGTATGTGTGCTGGCAATTGAGTGAGTGTGGTTTGGCAAATCCACAAAGTGTGAGAAGTGCCCATTTTCAAGCTATATTAAGTGTGTCTTTTTAGTCTGTGCCTCCTCTGGTATTTAGTTTATTCCTCCTCACATCCTGAATTGATTGTAAACAAATATTTTACTTTGGGGATGGAGCCACCCATACATACAGTCAATTCTGTACTGCACTGATAGGAGATAAGTGGTTAGCCTCAAGAGCTTGTTGCTTACAAGGCTTGTCCCCCCTCTGGGTTTAAAAGATTAAATCTCTACATAGAATATAACAGGATGCTAACAATACATAGGAATTCTTAGTTGCTAAAATTATTTGAATAAAGAGGTGAAGCTAGGTGCATAAGTCTGCCAGTACTACTGTAACTTGTAAAACTGACAAATTGTAAAATTCTCCTGAACAGTGAAAACACCAATTTTTGAAGTGATTAGTGTATAGACTTTGCTCATAGCACAGGTATATAAATCACAGTCAAATAAAAGAGTTTTAGTTAGTAATAATGGGCCAAGGGAAAGACACCTATTTTTCATTGATGCAATTGTACAAAGTTTATCTGTAGTAATACTACTCCAGCTGGTGATCTGCCAAGCTGATTGCTGTATATTGCGTATTGTTGAACTTCCGTGGTGCAATTAGGCTGCAAAACTTACTTGCTTTTTTTTAATTATTAATATTTTTTAAAAGAAACAATGACTCCGAAGCAAAGCAGGTTAACTTCGAATGCAGGTTTTTCAGAATTAAATACAGAATCCAAGGTAATTCTATTTCTGTGTATCAATAACTTCCCCTGTCTGTCACAGGCAACGCTTATTTGAAAACCTGCGCATGTTACCTCACGCACCTGGAGTACAGATGCAGGCCATTCCTGAGGATGCTGTTCATGAAGACAGTGGAGATGAGGATGGAGAAGATCCAGACAAGCGCATTTCAAGTAACAAATATGTTTCCATGATAGAGCTTGTCCAAGTAGAGTCGCCTTAGAAATAGTTCCTCAGAACCTTGTTCCTGGTAGTATTGCATGATTGGCGGTTTTATTTCCTGATTAAAAAAAAATGTTGCCACTGGTCTGCCAGTTTTGCTGTACTTAATGTGGGTGGCATCTGTGCACAAATCTGAACCCGTTAAAGGGTTCTAAAGAGGTGCTGAAAAAAACATGGCGTTTTTGCATCTTACAAAACAGCCTGGCTATTTCAAGTTTAAAATAGACTTTCCAGAAGTCTCAGTTGAATTGTGTAACTGAAGATATACAGGACCTAGCTTCTACCTTCTGCTATTCACAAAAAGAGTAATGTTCCCTATTGATGCAAAGTGAGATACTGTGTATTAAGAAAAATATTCTATTTGGCTTTTTTGTTGTGAGAGAGATTTTTCCGGACCTGCAACATTACACTTCACTTTATTACTGTTGGCCTTGGTGCAGGTAATGAGCTGTTCTTCAGCTCTAGCTATGAGCTTCCTGCTCCATTTTTTCTGATGATTGAAGAAACTCTATAACCTCTTCCCAGTGCACTGTCTGTTTTCTGAATTATTGAAGCAACAATGTTTTCTCCTGTGATTTAGTTTTCAGGATTTGAAATTCATTTTATACATGTTAAATTACACCCCTCCTCTTCCTATGTCTCTGTTAAGCTGTTTTTCAAAAGTCATTATGACAGTCCTAGAATATCTTGAAAGATAGTACTTTTATCAATAATTTAGTTCGTTGGCATCAAATTATGATAGTGTATTATTACTTAATTTGATAGTTCTTTATTATGTTAAGCCTATTGTAGTTGGACTGCATTCTTAAATGTTTTCATAACTCTGAATCCCAGTTCGAGCATCTGATAAGCGCATAGCCTGTGATGAAGAATTTTCAGATTCTGAAGATGAAGGGGAAGGTGGACGGCGGAATGTTGCAGATCATAAGAAAGGGGCAAAGAAAGCCAGGATAGAGGAAGACAAAAAAGAGACTGAGGACAAAAAACCAGGTAGGACTCTGTGATTTCATCCTGTATTTTAGAACTGCAAAGATAATTTTTTCCAGGGGAAAGATACACTTTTTGTTAACAGTTAATTAGCTGTTGGGGTGATGATTTTTTTTTTCCATGATAATCAAACCATTTATTTTAAATTAGTCCGTTTCCTAGATACATCTGTTCACACTGGAATAATGTTGTCAGCCAAGGGTTATTTTTGCTTCTGCACAAGCTTGAAATCTTAGAGCCAGGGATTTGTATAGTTTAATGAAAACAGGGAGAAAGAGGACTCTTGATTTAAATGTGTTGGACAAAGAGTTTGTTCCTGTTTGCATAAGTGGCGTGAGCCAACTGTTCTTCTCTGAAACAGAACCTAGGTAGGGTTCTGAGTACAGTGTAATTCCAAGGGCTCTTGACTCTTCTAAGAAGAGACAACATCTTAAGGCTGCAAAACTACCACATTACGCTCAGGGGAAATCCAGATCTCATTCCTGCATATCATCAATGTGACCAGTCAAGAGAGAGTTGCCTTGAAGTACTTTGAATCACTTGGCGTCATGCTCAGGTCACTTCTTCAATATGGATGTGTTTAACACTATGTTTATATGTAACCAGTACCTTTTTTTAAAAACTAGTTGCCCCCGGCTAGCAGTATGCACACAAAATATAAAACAAGCTTTTTTCTTCTGTAGTCTTACAGTTTTCTTGCATCTTTTAGTGTATTTTAAATCTTGTTATTTTTCAGATGTTAAGGAGGAGGATAAATCCAAGGACAGCAGTGGTGAAAAGACAGATGCCAAAGGGTAAGCCCTAATTAATTAATGAATGTCACCTTTTTAAAGGGTGTTTATTATTCTAAAATACTATAAAGTATCAATTTCTGTAGAGATCACTTTCAGTTCCTTGTAATATTTAATATTAGGACTCATGACAATAATAATTCAAAACAGCATTTCTAAAAGGTAATTGAAAAAATGAAACAGCTCAACAGTTTTTTTCCTTTTACAGAGCAAAATCAGAACAGCTCAGCAATCCTTGAACAAAAGATAGACTCCCATCAGTTGCAGAACATAATACTAGAGTTGGAGAATACCTAAAAGAAGAAAAGTTTTCTTATTGAGAGAGACTGCTGATTTCTTTTTGTACTATTTGGCATGGACTGTATTTATTTTCAAACGGCTTTGTTCTGGTTTTTGGCAAGTTGTATTGTGAGTTTTCTAATTATGAGGCAGAAATTCCTTTCTTCACCATGCTTTATGTAATAGTATTTAAAAATGGATGTGAGTTATTATGTTAAATGTCTAAACTGATCTATTAAAGTAATTTGCCTTTCCTGAGCTGATTTTACCTTTTTTGTAATTTTATCTTTATTAAAAAAAAAATTGTACTTGGTTGTCCTTTGTCTTGTCATTGAACTACAAAGAGGAAAAGCTCCATAGAAACTAGGCAGACTTGTACTTAATCTACAAGTAGCTAATGGATTTAAGTGGGCAAACACACAAGCTGAACTGTGTGTTCATTGACTTCACACATTTTGGTGCATGCTGCATGAGCTGCAAACAAATGCATATGAATATGAGATGTGAGGTTTGAACAGGCTGATGGGGTGAATGGGTTGGAATAAGGTGGTTGTATGAACTCACTTCAATGTTAAAGGTTTAAAGTTCTGCAGTCACATGCCTTGTGCTGTTGAATCTTTCCTACCATCAGTATCTACCCAGAAGACTGATCATTTGCCATTCATGGAATTTGTATATGGTCATGTTTCAGACCTTGTGAGATAGGAAGCAAAAGTTTCGATTTAAATTGCATCCTATTCTGAGGTTTTTTTCTCTACAACCATGAGCAACATAAAACTTTGTCCCCTTTAGAAGGGGAAGATTTTTATTGCGCTTCATTAGTTAGTTCTCGTGCCTAAATTGAAACTGAGACCTGAGTACATGCATTCCTTTTTTTCCCTCTGTCTACAACAGTTGACTTAAAGTCAAAATTTAATAAAATGCACAAAATCAGGTGTCAAAGACTTCTGAGCAGAGAGCACAGCAGCTTCTAGTTTTTCCTTTTCATTAAAAAAAAAATAAAATGTCTTAATCCTTTTTCTAAATTACTCTTAGTAAAATTAGGGGATTGTTATGGCCTACTCTCTTCCACGTGGACTCTTGGTTAGATTCATAAGAGAAATTTGTAGGTGTGCAGGGAGAGATATGATGGGATTTTTTAACACCTGTGTATTAGTACTGTGTTCTTTCAGGAAAGCAGACATAAGATTTCTGTGCAGGACTGTGTTGAAAAATCTAATTTCAATTTTTTGCTGCAGTTCCGTCAAGCTGATCTGTGCTTCCTTAACAGATATTTGCATAACAATCTATTTTAATAGTAAATTTGCCAGGTGTTGGCTGACATATGGCTACAGAAAAGCATTACAGTTCAGTTTTACAAAGAGTAGTGTGATGTATTAATTGCCTACTTCAAGTCCTTGATACCTTTTTGACTGAAGTTTAACAAGAAGATAGTAATTCTCTATTTTTTAGATGCCATTACTTTTAAGTAGTTTATAGATTAACTGCTGGTTTTCTTTGGGAATTAAGACCAAGTATGTGAGTAGAATTAGAGGACTAAACTTCACTATTTAAGGAAATAAAGTAGATCTGTTTTTTAGATATATATATGAATTAGACTTGCCATGAGTAGACTCTTTTTACTACACTGAGAAACTTCACCCCAGTATTGCCCATGGGTGAAGCTGCTTTTTTTTTTTTTTTTTTTTTTTTTTTTAATATAATGCGAGTGAGGATAATTAAATACTCTAGGATCTGGTCAAGTTGTCTGTTTGCTTTCTCTAGTCTCATTACCCTCCCTGCACTGGAGTGACTTAAATTGTTTCTAAATAAGGAAAACCCAAGAGGAAAGCTATTTCATTTACTATTTCTTACAACAGTGAGCCCATCTGCAGCCTTTGTGTTCTGTGAAGGTTTTGGTCTGCAGCTGCCTTCTGTAAGGATGGGGGAAGAGTGGGCAGGGGGCTTGGTGTGAAAATTAACTTACTTGAGCTTTCAGTAGGTGTCTCTGGGCATCTCTTAAAGCATCTAAAACTTCAGAGATACTTTTTGTAACCTGAAGAGACTTGTGGAGGACTTGCCTCATTTTTCTGTTCTTGACTGGGACTTGGGTTTGGAGACATCTAGGAGCAAGTGTGCAGTCTCCCATGTAAATCAAATACCTGCCAGCTTTCTGGGGCAAAAGGTAGAAAGGCTGCAGGACTACCAGGAGGGTGGGAGGACTTCAGTGACACCGTAAGTATCCCCTGGTACTTGTAAGGACTGATACTCCATGTTTTGTTACAGATGTTTTGACTTAATAGAACAGAAAGTAACATAAAAGTATATTTGCATTGAAAATGCATCCAAGTACTAAGTTGTATATGTTCTTCATGTCTATTACAGGGTTCTTCTTCAAGTAACTTGTAAACTCTGCCATCATAACAAGTAGATCAAGAACTCTTCATTAGCTGGATTTCCCAGATACAGGTATTGAAAAGATCCAAGGATGTGAATTGGCTCAGTTAAGCACAAAGCAGCAAAATGGGAAGTCCTCAATATAGGAATGAAGTCCAGGAATATCTGTAAGTGATGTTAACCCTTCAGCTCACTCAAGCGAAAAGTTAATTTTTTCGCTTCGTTCTCAATCATTACTGAAAATTAGAAATCTACTCATATCCTACTGAGCATTGATAAATATCTCTTCTATTATTAAGGGGTGATGTAATTATTAAAACATGTAACTTTGTATATAGCCTCACTACTTGGGGAATTTTCCTTAAATTAACATTGAATTTGATTCCCTGCCCTTTGTCCTTAAGAAAAGCTGCTGCTCACACTTGCTTGCATAGCTTGTGCAGGCTTACTCTGACATCGCCATCCCTAGGGCCTTGTGTTAAGTTACCTTATGCTTGGTGTTGATGACTCGAGGGCAAGTTTCTTTCCCTGATCCTTTGAGAGCCAGTCCATATTTCAAGCATAATACACTTAGCTTTTACCTGTCCAAGGAAAGATTTGCTTATTCCAGAACTGGCCATCTCCAATTTAGAAAAACTTGAAAACTAAGAATAACAATAGTTTTGGGCTTTTTTTTTAAATTTATTTTAATGTTCATGCTGGCTATCAGTGCTGAAGGATGTTTTATTTTTTTCTTTTCATTTATTACTCTAATTTCAGTTCTTTTATGGAGGATCTTGTAAACCATTTGTTGTTGCTGTCATTTTATACAGAGTTTGTGAATAACTTGTTTTAGGAAGAGCTCTGGATACTCGAGTGTTCAGATATTTTGGAGGCTGTTTTTTGGCTGTTTTCAGCTCAGGTAGAAGTACCAGATGTTCCTGTTTCTGGAGCTGAAGTACCTGTACTCAGACATTCTTCAAAACACATTTTTGTAGCTTTACATACAGAAACAGATTTTTTGTGTTAATTTCTCTTTGTTCAACAGGAATATAAATATGAATGAATAACAACACATTTCTTGGGTGGGGGACAGAGAAGGGTTGGGATGTTTTTTAGTTCTTTTAACTTGGGTTCCTTCTTTGGTTTTGTTTCCTAAGTGACTGCAATGTTTGGCTCATCTTTCAAGGAGCACAGAAGTAACTACAGAGGAGTCCTTTCCTTTTAGCAGAAAAGCTACTTCAAAATGGACTTGAAGTTGTCGCCAAAACCTTGAATTTATGACAGGTTTTAATTCTGCATTTCCAAGCTCCACTGAAAATACATTTCATGTACTTGGCAGCTTCCAATTCTTTCAGTATATAGGATTTTGGGAACATGAGTTTATGTGTGGGGAGGAAAAAAAAATCTGAAAGGGATTTCAGTCTAGAATTTCTTTTGCCCAGAGCCTAGAATTACTTACTTCTCTTCACATATGTGCTAGTTGTTTAAGATGGTTGATGTGGCTTTTTTAGTCAAACTCTGAGTGGAATTCAGAAATCTGTAAATTGAACATATTAGAAAGGATTATTATATATGGTTAATAGATGATGCAAACACAGTCTGCAAGATACTGTTCACAACATGATGGCAGAAATAGTACCTGTTATCAATACAGTTTGCAAACATGGGGTGTTTCTTTAAAAAATTTGTAATAATTAGTTGTTTGTGAGGTGAAGATGTCAGAAATGGAGACTAATGTATGATATTGCTTGGTTATAGTAATTCACTCCAAATGATTGAGAGTTGACTTTAATAAATATAATTGTAAATGCAAATGTAAACATCTGTTTTTGGGCATGGTTGAATCACTAGCACAAATGATGTATTAACAGGAGAGGATCAGGTAAGCTACAGCTGTCACCCTTGTTCCTTCTGATGCTCTCCAGCATCACCAAATAAATTATTTTCTCCTCATCCTTGGCACGAGAGCAGCTGCAACCTCTTTGCCCGCCATGGCTCTATCTTGATTTAACCAGCTCTATTTTAGTCTTTGGGGTATTTTTAGGTGAGTTTCACACCTGAAAATGGCCCTTTAGCTCACTAAAACTGTGAAGGGACACAGCCATTTGAAAACAGTCTTTTGCTACTTTTTTTTCTAGTAAAAAATCCTTCTATATCTTTACCTGCTTTTTCTGGCTCACTTGCCATTGTGTTTAGTCATATCACCTCTGCAAGAGTACATGAAAATGGAACAGGGAATTATACGAGCTCATTTAAAGAGGTTATACACTATAGTCAGCAGTAAATTTAGTGAAGTATTTAATCGTTTTCAACTTACCTAGCTTCAGAGAATACCACATCCTTTTGAAATGGTATTCAGTGTAAATAGACGACCTGGTAAAACTAGCTGTTGCAGGTGGGTAGCAACAGGCAGAAATAAAAGATAACTTCCTAGCTTAGAAACTTATATTAATAGTAGCCTAGGCCTAATGTTTTCCACGATCATGCTGCCAGAAGTAGGGGAGGGAGACAGGGCAAGAAAAAAAATTGTGGGCAAGCTTCAAGTAATTCCATGTTGCAGTTGCCAAACCAGCTCCACATGGATAATGCATATGCTGACTTGCTCTTTGCTTTTAAAATCTATGTTAAAAACTCTCTTTACGTGATGCTGCTTTTAACAATATTTGATTACATAAAATGCCCCAGAGACTTAACTGGTGAAAGAAAAAAATCTATGTTGCAGATTGTATTGTGCATTTTTCTCCTCTTTTTCTTTTCTAGGGAGCAATTGAAGACAGACAAATCACCATTGAGGCTTGAAGTAAAGGGAACATCGGAGTGAACAAGAAGGGCTATGAGTCAGAAAATCACTCAGGTGTGGGGTTTACTGATGCCTCGTTTGATTGTTTGTGGGTTTTTTTCAAATACTAGAGCAACATTCTTTTAAAGTTTCTATTTGGTACCTTTCTGTGGAGACTGAAATGATGAGGGAGACAGGTCAGATTGGAAGAAAAAGACTTTAAATACCATGGATTTTAAATTGAAATTTTTTCTGTGCTAACAGTCTTCACATTAATTTTTTCATTATGTGAATTAACAGGGTATGTTTCCCTATTTGCATCACTGCAGGGGGTTTGGGTTGTTTTTCTTCCCTCCCTTTTTATTTATTTTCTCTGTTTTTGGAAGTGTTTTTTCATTCCATGGTCAGTGACTGGTAACACTGGTAACTTAAGAAATCTGTGAATGGATAGTACTGCTCTAAGTGCAGATACATGTATCAGTCTGAAAAATGGCACTAAGCACCTGAACATCAAAAACCTAGATAGACTTTTTTCTTTTTAAAACAGAAAAAAAAATAGAAAAAAAATAACAAAACATAGGAAAAAAACCCTAGATATTTCTAGAATTGCCCTGGAAAATATGTATTTCTTCCATCTGAAGGGGAACATTAAAACCAATAAAAGTGGCACATTCTCATCTGAATGGGGGTTGCTCTAAACTATTGGCAGCACAGGAATGAAATGTAAATTCCTCTTCCCTCTGCCCTCAGCCAGCAGGAGCCTGTGGCTTAGTGTGCAAACAGAACATGAGAAAAACAGTGCCTTGGTCACTGCTGCTGAGGTCACAGCTTTGTGTTTTGCAGAAGGTAAGGTCTTGTGCCCTAAATGTTTGATGTGTGGGATGAGGAAGAAGCACCACTGCAAGGTTGTGGTGCTCTGCAATCCCTAGTGAAGGTTTCTCATGTAGGGTTGGTACCTTTAAAGGAGCTTGCTCAGCTTTCAGCAGCAATCTAAGAAGCAAAATATGGGTCTCTGTTTAGCCTAATTTAAACTTTCTCTTGTTTACCCCTTGCAGGCTGGTGTTTCTTCTACATGCAGGAGACAGCTTTCAGGCTCCCATAAGCTCCTAAACCAATTTTGTTTTGAAACCTATTTCATTCTTCATGCCTATGCCTAAAGCTATATGTGGTGTGACACAGGGAAGCAGGCTTGGAGGAAATAAAAAATCCCTATTATCTGTAAGGTTGAACAAAAACATTGACTATTCTGTTTACCTGACTAGATGTTTCCTATTCCAGATGAATGATGACTTAAGTCTTAAAATGATGAGTTAAATTTAAGATATGGGGTTTTTTGGCTGCTTAATCTGAAAGAGCTGTTTGAGATTTTTTGTTGAGAGGCAGATAAGCTCCAGTTCTGCAAATCCGCATCTCCATACGAAAGTTGCTTTGGAGACCCTGAATGTTTTGTTTCTAAATTGATGAATTGAAATTTTGGAACATGAGTTTAAGCCTTCACGTGACAGCAACAATGATTGGTTACTGCATGCATGCCTCTTCTGGTTTCTCTGCACTGCGTGAAGACGTGAGAAGTTTCTTTTCAAATTTCTATTTATAATATTAAAAAATATTTCCAGCGCTTTCATAAATATGCTTCAGTATAAATTTAATTTTGCATGTATGTGTGTTTTCACATCGCTAAGTCGTCCTCTGAAAGCAGGCTGGGAAAATTTTAGGGCAAGTCTTGGCATGTCCCTATCATATTCATTGCTAGTACATGGTTAGCATGCCTAGGCACGCTGCAAAGGAGCAACAGTGCATGATGCCACCACTGCTTTGGCTCTTTGAAGCCCAAAGTGATGCAAACCTTGACAAACAGCTGGGGTAGCTCCTGAAGGGACAGGTGCTGGGACAGACCACAGCTAAAGGCACCTCTTACAAGATGCTGGCTTGAAATGCCCTTGCGTGGCTTTCAGTAGCAGTCTTGTCAGGGCAGAGTTGAGCTCACGCTGATTTAAAATTAGGTCTCAGGTAGGCAGAGTTTGTGTACAACTGAAACAATGCTTTTGAGGTGCTGGCTGAACGTATCCCAGCAGTGGGGAGTAGAGATTTAAGACTGAAACTAAGATATGTGACAGAAGGGAAAGAGATAGAAGGGAAATTTACTGTTGCTAGCCACATCATAGGACTGTCACTGTTAGTCCTGGAGACCTTGCTTCATCAGCGCTGTCTTCTCCTCCTGGCAATGGTCTCATCTGTGCTTGTTTGAAAACAAGCAGGTCCTGCCTGTGCAGTCCCAACCATGGAATTTCCTACTTGAGCTCTCTAACCAGAGGATATGGGAGTTACCAGGATTACTGAACCCTGTGAGAAGAGCCTTTGGTTGAAGTATTTACAGAGGTTCAAGTGTTGAAGTGTTGGATAGGGTGCATTCCTTTGCTCCCTTTCTTTCAGTGGATCACCTCTGTTGGTGGGCCAGCATGCAGTTTAGTTCTGCATGCACTCTCTGTGCTGTACAGGCTGGTAGGCATGACCCATTTTCTGTGCCCAACCAGAACCTGGAGTCATTTTTGGGAAGCATGAATCTATGGCTCTGAGGGAGTGGGAGCCAACAAAAGAGGAACCAGGGGCTCCACCTCTTCCCTTCTCCCCGTGCAGGAAGTTGTGGGAGTTTGTAAGGCTGGTACCCTGATGGGGACAGAACCTCCAGGACAAACAGAGGAGATACGACCTCACTCAGCTCTGCTCCTTAGCCATGAAATGCTGTAAACAAGGGCTGCCTGCTTGTGATAGTTCTCCTTAATCTAAACACAGCTAATACAAAAAAAAGATGTGAAAGGCCCTCAACAAACTGTTCAGCAAAATGTCAGAGATGAAAGCCTCATTAGCTACAACTTAACTGACGTGCTTCTGACTTCTTTGAAGAGAAGCTCAGAAAATACCACAAACTCCTGCAGCTGTTTTCCCATGAACTTCTGAATAGTCATTAAAACCACTGATGCACTGTTTAAGGCATTTGAAGTGTGTTTCTTAAGGCTACAATGTGTTCAGAGG
This sequence comes from Heliangelus exortis, assembly GCF_036169615.1. Taxonomy (NCBI): domain Eukaryota; kingdom Metazoa; phylum Chordata; class Aves; order Apodiformes; family Trochilidae; genus Heliangelus; species Heliangelus exortis. The sequence goes on from NC_092424.1 coordinate 67,481,805, forward strand.
ATCCACATCTGACCCTGGTGGACTAAGACCAGCCTGAGAGACTGAGAACACTGGATGAGCTCTGCTCTTCATAGTGTCACCTCAAGTGTTGCTTTCTTCTCCTTTCTCTTGCCCTCACGTGTTCTCAGTCTCTGCCAGTAACCCAGTCAAACACGATGTAATGGGCTATGTTGGGGCATTGACCTGGGACTTGGAATAACCCAGCCAAAGGTTCTGCACCCTTATTCACTCATAGGCTGTCACTGCTGTGAGACTCTTGCAGTGGTGGGAAGAAACAGAGGTTGCTCAATGTGGTACCAGTACCAAGAGAAAATCTTACCAAACAGTTTTTCTTCGATGTTCTTTCTCCTTCTCACAGGGCTCATTGTTCAGGGTACAAATTACACCGATTTAGAAGTAGTGGTATTGGAGTATTCCAAACCAACTGAAGGTGCCCAGTTGGTTTAACATTAGTGTTCAAGTATTGAGTGAGCAAGTCCTTGCTTAATAAGACAACATGAAAATATCTGACTTTTCAAAGGAGAACAGTTCCCCATTTAAAGCAGCCTTGAACATTTGATGTTTAACTCCCATTGTGTTGCTAGGCTGCTGCTCTAGCAAGGGCATCTTGTTAAGTCAGTGATAAAAATTTGAGTAATTTTTCAGGGTGAAATACTACATGCTATATTGTAAAAACAAAGTGAAACATCTGCAAAGTAATTTCTCTTGTATTATCACTATTTCAGCTCTTTTCCTTTCTGTCCCTATTCTTCAATCCCAAGTGATGAGGCCACTGCAGTGCTGGTGTGTGTTACCTATGAAGCCTTGAAGAGCTGTTACAAATTGCTTTTGTGGTTCTGTTACCATGTGTAATGCTATTATTTCCCTTCTGCCTGAAGTTTTGTTATAGATGGGCTTGTTTCTAAATTCTTACGGTGTTTCTCAGCCCAATGAGGTCTGGAGGGGGGTGTATTATTTCTCTGCCAAAGGTACTTGAACACATCCTTAAAACATTCTATCGTTTTAGGCTTCTTGCAGTTTTATGATTTATTTTTTTTTAATATGTCTACTTTCACTGCTGAGTTATCAGTCATAGAGACTGTCCAGAATTATTTACTTACCAATGTAAGGTTCCTTCTTAAACAAGTTGTTGCTTTATAAAACATGATGGGAAGACCTGGCACTTCATGTACTTCTAAGGGAGCACTTGCAAGTTAGGTGAATTATATTGCTTCCTTCTGTTGGAAGGAATAGAGAGGCAACAATAACAAGTCCTAACACAGTGCAAATTAAAGAGAGTCTTTTATTGATTTATTTTATTGATTTCTTTTCCTTTTCTTCCCCTCCCCTTCCATCTCTTTAAGCTTTCATACCATTGGTGAATCTCTTTTTTTATTATCTGAAGCAGGCAATAGAGATGCTAGTAAAAGTAGCTGCAGACAGGACAAACATCAGATATTGAAAAAGCATGTGTAATACAGGGTAAAATACAATCAAGTCATACATTCATTTTGATTTTTGTCCTTTAATTACCAAATTCTTGTGCTTCTTGAAAGCACCATAAAGAGAAATAAATCACTTCCTAAGCCCACCCTCACAAAACAAATAAGACACTTGTAGCTCACTGTCCTGAAATGAAAGGAAAAGCTGTTATACACATGGCTGGGAATGCATTTGGAGATTTTAAAAGGCCTGGTTTTGCAGTCTGAACCTCTCTCTCTAAGCCCCTAAGATCACTAGTCTTCCAGAAAAGTCCTATTTAAATAGCAGACTAAATAACCTAAAGGGGAGTGGCATTCTATTTGTGTGGTTTTGGATTCATCTTTTGTAATGTTCTAGTGTAATTCACTTAGAAATGTATGGATGGTATAAAAAAAGGATCGGAAAGATTTTGCTCTTTTAGTTATGTAGACTTTTATAAAGTAAACTGTTCTGCTCAGCTGCCAAGAAATTGTTCTGCATGGGGCAGCTGAGGGTAAATTCAATCTAAGCATTTTGAATTTTAGCACCCCTGTTCCTAAATTTTGATTGTCTGTAATAATGCAGATTCTTTAGTGGTGTTTCTAATTTTTCTATAACATAAGTGAGACAATTGCACTGGAGTCCTCCTGAACAGATAGCTTTTCAAAATAGGCCTTGATAGAAGTTGATATGTATATTGTCCTTGTCAGACTTGGTCCCTTTGCCTACAGTTTCTCTGCTCTGGACCTCCTGAATGTAGATACCTGAGTCTAGAATTTATAAAAAGCAAAACTTTATTTTTCTTCCTGATTTGCAAATCACAGTTGGTCAAAGGCTAATCTGCTTTTTTCACAAGTCATTTTGGCCTTTGGAGCCATGATTAAATTGGGGCTAGCTCTGCTACAAATCAGAAACTGTGTGACGTTGAATTCTCTCAGGAAGGATATTGAGAGCTGAAGTTTCTTGCATCCCAGATGAGTTTCCCAACTGCTGATCCATAAAAGGAGTAATGCTGTGTAGGTGCCCTCATGATACAGAAGGCTCAAGGTTCTTGTATAAGAGATGCAGAGAAATGTTGGGCAGACTCTTAGGTGTTCGCCCTCCCTGAATGTGCTCCACAGATCCAAATTCTGAAACATGGTATACTTCTGCATTGCCATGTTTTCAGGACCAGATAGTATGTTAGCATTGTCTTGGGATATCATAGGATGCTTAAATTCCTACATCAGTATGATTCTCATTTTCCAGTGTATAGGATAGCAAGAGGGTATGTGACAAAACACTTTATTCCATATATTTGTACCAGTGTTATTGTCTCTACCTCCCTTCCTAGCCCACTACGTTCTGTCTCATCACAGGACTTCTTAAATGAAGCTTGTGTGGATTTGGTGTATTGTCAGTGCAGGGCATGGATAGGTGCTCGTGGTGTTCTCCAACATCTTCAGGCATTGTGTATAAACTACACATGAAAGCTGTATTTCGGAAAATATTTCTGTCTAGAATTTGAGAAGGGATAGGACTGAAAATACAAAACTTTTTGAAGGGTTTCAAGTTTAAGGAAAAAGCTTAAGGTATGTCAGCAGTTTGTCTTGGAGTGAGGATGAAGGCATTCCTGAGCTGTATTTAGAACTAGATGCAGCATAACCACACTGGATGGCATTCCACTGAATTAAGTTCTGATGAAGAATGGGTTATTCATCTTCTGTTCAGTGTAGAACTGTATGGACATGGTTTATCTGTATTGAGATGAAAATTATACTGTCTCCATGCAATGCTGTAGCTGCGCATCTCTGTTGGCACTTCATTTCACAGCTGAAATTTCATAACCATTCAGTTTGTGTCTAAGACCAGAAAGATGCATTTTTACATGCTTCACACGCATGCTTAACATGCCTGAACAATTGCTTTTAAAAATTCAGTTTCTGTAAATTATTGTAGTTTTTCTGTTAATGAAGCAAATAATCCCCTTTTCTCATCCCAGGAATAGCCAACCTGAAAAAACTCGCCCTTTTTTTTTTTTTTTTTTTTTTTTTTTTCCTTTTAAGATTCTAAACCTCATGCAGGTTCATGACAGAGTAACTGGTTAATTAAATTATCTTCGCCGATCTGACACTCAGGTTAAATCCACCCAAAGGGCACAGGTATTATTTTAGCAGGATTCTTATCCACAAGAAAGGACAAATAAATCAAAATTAATTAGCTGGGTAATACAGAAGCTACAGCAAAACGTCTTTTAAAAGGTCAACAACAGATGATGAGGAAGACTTCATTCAGGAAGCAGTGGTAAAAGCGCAATGAACAAAAGACATTGGAGAAAAATCTCAGCTAAAGTGTATAAACCCAGCTCTACCTGACATCAGGCCTGCTGAATCCTTGCTGTTATTATACAGCACTTATCAAACAAGAAAGCATGTTCATGAATTTGCTCACTAATTATTTACTGCCTTTAAACAGACAGCCCTTTGCCACTTTCATAGCAGAGTTTGGATGCATGGTTTCCTATAGAAGACAGCAAAGTTGCATTGTCCAATGCTGTCAATAGACAGAGAACACCTGGCCATGTGTGTGTTCCAAAGTTGAATTGCATGGTTGGTTTCTTTTTTTCTCTGATGCCTTATGCACCAATTCTGCTCCATTAGTCAGCAGATGCATTTCATTCTAGTTATTCTTCATGGTCTCCATATATAAGCCCAGGATTACTTTTTAAGATTTTTAATTCCATGTGAAATATGTGTGGGTGACTCAGCTCTTTAATTCAGTGTGAATGTTTGTGCTCATTGTTTTTTGAAAGACTATTGCAGGTCAGAGTTTTAAAAGCCTATATAAAAGCTTTAATTATCTTATCAATCCATCCACCAATGGTTTGATTTAGCAGAATGTAAACTAAGATGCATTTTTTCCTGGCATGATTGAGACATCTTTTTTCTTTATTCCTTTGTAAGGCCATAGCAGGCCATTAATTTTCTGGGGTTAAAAAAAAGGTTTTTTTCTTAACACAAGACTGCATTTAGATGCAAATACCTCTTGAGGTGCTCTCAGGTGTGTTAACTCTCATGGGACTGACTTGTTTCCCAAGAAACAGTCAGTACCTATAATTACTTTCATGTACAGGTAGCATTTTCCTGTTGTACCAAATTATAGTCTATAAGGGTGCATATGTGTGTGTTGGTCATGAAGAGTACTTCACAGTTATCTTCAGCTGAGCTAGGTAGGTCCTGAAGAAATAGTCATCGGCCTATAGAGCAAGCATACCCTCTGTTTTAAGGAAGAATGTTCTATGTATTATTTTAGGCTAATGATTAACATGGAAATCACTGAATCTGTGGACTGTACCATTCTTTCCATCACTGATGATTCTGGTGGGTTCCCTTCTCACTCTAAAAGTCCCTGCAAATAGTTGAGGGCTGTGAAAGTGCTGAAGTTCTGCTTCCAGCCTTCCCCACCATTTGCAAAATGTGTTTCTCCTGTCTTCAAATGCAATTTAGTTTACTAAATCTTAGGTCCTGGCATAATCCTGAATTACATCACTTTCCATCTCCAGTTTTTTCTCCTTTGGCTGAAAGTTGTAATTCTTTAAGTCTGGCATTCAGTGCTTTGCCAGTCTATCTGAGGCTCTCTGTTGTTCTCTGCCAAACAAAACACAATATCCTTCTTTATAGCTTGGTGACTTAGCACATGCTGTATATTGCCTTCTGCAGCCTGGCATGGGGAAATGAGAATATGTATTTTTGTGCTTTTGGAAGACCCACATTTTTCTGTAACTTTGTAGGTATATATCAGTCCCAATAATCAAGCTGTGACATTACTGAAACAACACACCCTCAATCAAGTTCATTCATTGAGCTTGAAATTAGAGAGGTTTTGTAGAAGTTACACATTCCTCTGTTCTACTTCTAATTCTCTAATTATTCTGCATTTAACAGGATGCAGCTTGATTCTATCAAAATCTCATGTCAGGGACTTACAGTTTGGGCTTTGCTTTTTGGGGCAACTAAACATCTTCGCGACTTTGTTCCTTCCTGTTGTTATAGCATTTGTTCTCGAGAGGAAATCCATTAGTGCTGTGAAACCGTTTGGCATATTTAAGCAAATGACCCATGTGTGTTCTCTACATGGTGAGTTTTGCTTGGTACTTGATTTATTTGCAGAGCATATCACATGCTGCAATCGCAGCCTTCCAAAATCTGTGTTTATAATGTCCGCTTAAGCAGCAGAGCCCAGAAATCTTTGTTACGAAAAGTTTTCTCTTCCCTTTCATTTTTCTTTGTAAAATCAAATGGTTTTCAGACTTTTACTGCTTTGGAGCCAATTCTTTTCAGTTTTTCCACAGTCTCAGCAAACTTTCTGCTTGCTATTTCAAGTGGACTGGTTGGATGGGCAACAAGTTACAGATTTCAGACCTCTGTACACAGCAAAGCTGTGCCATTTTTCTTATTGAAGATAACGTGACCTGCTAGACTTATCCTGTCTCCCAGTCCTCAGTTAAGCTCTTAGACTTGTCAATTGTTTCCAGATTTTTAAATTTTTTTTTTAAATCCTGGTTCTAGCTGTAAAGTAGGTCATTTAGAGTTAGAATACGATTAAGTTTTTCAGATCTTATTCCAAAAATATGTCACTTAGATTTGCCTGAAAACATTTTGAGCACTTCCAAAAGCTGAAACTATGCTGAATAGTCAAATATTTAATTTTTAAAAATTTTCTTTTACTTCAAAAAAAAACCCCAAACCTTCAAGTAAATCTTGACTCTAGAAGAAAACCTGAATTAGTGGTGCACTTTTTCCTTATGATTTCTTATTATCTTGAGGAAACAAATTTTTTTCTAACAGTTGCCAAAAAAAAGCATAAAAACAAGATGTGAGCATACAGTGAATAGATGGGAATATCCATGCATCTGCATGTGGCTTCCAGCTTTCTGTCTTTATTAACTGTATACAAATATACAAACCCTTCAGATTTGAGCTGACCTTCCTCTCATGTGGAAGGCAGAGACATGAATAAATATTACATGGTTGCTATATACTATGTAATCCATTGATTTGACAGCTGAAAATCTGTGCCAATATCTGTAATAGGATCTTTTATTGAAAAAGGAATGTGATTTATGGGTAGGTTTTACAGTTACTTTTGTAATTAGCCACACTTAAGAAAAAGATGCAAGTCTCAGGGGAAGAGCAAAATGCATTTGAAATTAGCTCCATGGGACAAGCCTGAATAGTCTTCTGAGATCTGCTTAAAGTGTGCTCATTTATCCTAATGAAAATTTATTAGATGGATTTAATATTTCCAAGTGTAGTGGGACTTTGGGTTTCATAATGCTGAAATAGATCATATTGCTTTTCTAGCAAAAGAAAAAGGGGAAGTGACTGAATGTAAATTTCATCCTCCTCTTGAACCTTAAAAAGCATGTCTCAAAAACAGTGAATACATAAGAAATACTTTGTTCATTATTAGGCTTTTCAAACTAGTGTAATAGAGATGCACCTCTGGAAGTATGCTGACTTTTTGGGATGGTAGGGTAAAAGACACCGGGAGTAAGAGATGTTGGAGCATGTCCAGAGAGGAGCAACCAAACTGGTGAAGGACCTAGAGAACAAGGCCTGTGAGGAGAGACTGAGGGAACTGGTATTCTTTAGTCTGAAGAAGATTAGGCTGAGGGGGGACCTTATTATATCTCTCTGCAACCACCTGAAAGGAGGTTGTAGTGAGGTGAGTGTTGGTTTCTTCTAAGTTAATAACAATAGGACAAGAGTAAATGTCCTGAAGTTGCACCAGGACAAGTTTAGACTAGATATTAAAACTAATTTCTTTACTGAAAGAATAGTCAGGCACTGAAATGGGTTGCCCAGGGTGTTGGTGGAGTCACCATCCCTGGAGTATTATAAAAACATGTAGACATGGTACTTCAGGACATGCTCTAGTGGGCATGGTGGTTTGATGGTTGGACTCAGTGATCTTAAAAGGTCTTTTCCAACTGCCACAATTCTGTGATTCAGTAATACATGTGTCCAAAATAGTATGGATCACCCATTCTTTTACTTCTAGGAAGGTCACAAGAAAGATAGATTTGAGAAAATGCCAGATATGTAAATAACTACTATGATTACAATGGGCTGCTTGCATAATTGAGGCCATGTGTAAAACGTGCTTTACCAACCTGTTCTGAAAATTCAACCCACGAACATATACAGTGGTGCAGCCCTGTCATTTCGGGGAGTTGTGATGGTCATAGTCCCCTCCACAGCACCTACTGTGAAGGTCAGGGTTCTGGAGATAACCTTCATCACCAAACCACACATCTCTCCACAGAGTCACAAAATGTTTCATACCACTGCAGCAGGTCAAGAGGTAGATATGAGGCTTGATTTTATTGCACTATGATTGCTGGCTGCCACCTGCTTTTTTGAGATCAGATGTGAAAAAAGTAGCTCTGGACTTTCCAGTTTCAAGCTGACTCATGTAGATGCAAGTAAGTGCAGTTCTATCTCACACACTGATGTGAGAAAACATATGGGAAAATCCCAGGGATGTGTTTCTCATTAGTTAAAAAATGCAACAAACTCCAGAAAACAATATACTAATAAAAATCAAATAACAGTGTGATAGTCCTTCACAAATAAATTATGTGGGTAAAATCTAAGGAGTAAAATTGAATTCCTTACAAAAAAATAATTGTTTTGAACCTGACCTATTTGTGGGAAAGGACACTTATACTAACCATGTGCAGAATTTTGGTAAAATCCTGAATTATTTTATTTCCTTTGTTTCTTTCACTGGATCAAATCTGCTGTGCAAGATCATCACTTGGCTCAAGTCTTTTGAGACAAGCACTCCCAAGCTCCAGTATGAATCTGATCTACAATATTGGAGCCCACAAGCAGTGATTTAATCAGATCTTGCTCATTAGTAAGTTTCTAACCCATTTCTGATCATTTATATCAGATTTATATTCCATACTACTTTTTTTCTGAAGTAGCAGTTAGCAGAAAAGTGGCAGCAACAAAGGGCAGATTGAGAACAGGAGTAAGCAGTTAGGGCTGGGGAGTTCTCTGGGAATTTCTTATATTTGCTCTCTTGCATGAGAGAACATCACATGGAAAAATGACCTTAATTTTTCACGCTCTTTGCAGCTGAGGTGATCAGGAAAGTAAACTTCAGCTTTGGATGTGTCTGAACTTTCTGAAAAGTTGGGCTCAGCTCAGTATTTCCAGCAGGTTTAACTCCTCTGCTGCCCTGCTGGGAGGTGCATCCTGCTCCCTGCTCTGCACCAGCTCTGCTGTACAGCTACAGTGAGCCCACTCTTTAGGGACTGAAGCAGAGAGCAACCTCTTTGCTCTCCCCTATATGTCAGCTTCCTGTAAATACAGTTTTTGAACCTGAGTCACTGTAGAGTACCATGAGTGATGCCAAAGCCAATGAGAGTCTTGCAGAAAGACCTCTGGGCTCAACTGGGAGACATCACAAAGTAGAAAGATGGGTTTTTTGGCTATCTCTTCTCGTGGTCAATGGTCCTACCTGAAGAACTGTGTTATATTTCCAGTTTCCTCTATCCAGCCTACCTCATGGCCGTTGCTTTGCACTGCAATGTCGATTAGAGAGAATGTGAGGGAAGCAAGATTTTGTGTCAAGATTCCAAAAAGATCCCCATGAAAAAATATTAAAAGTGTGGCATTGTGGCCCTTTCTATATTCCTCCCATAATATTTTGTCTCTTTCCCCAGGACATTGTCTGGTGTGGTGGCTCTGAATGCCTGACAGTTCTGCAGGAATACAGCTCACTACTTAGACACAAGTAGCTTCATTTTTGAAGCTGAGCGGGGAACACTGCTGGGTCCACATGTATTAATTCTACAGCATGTAGTTCTGCAAGACAGAAAGCTCAGGTGATCATTTGCAAAAATGATCATTTAAACAGGTGGTTTAAGTTTCTTAATTACAAAATTTCTTCCAGAAAGAAATTCTAGCTACCTCATTTCTATTTGAGGCAAATTTGCCAAGCATTCAGTAGTGCTGCGTAGCTTAAATTCAACCAGAACACTGTATCTTATGTAAGGCATTACTCTATCTGGCTTCCAGTTTCTAGGGATGCTCAGAGTAAAGCAATTCCCACACAAAGGAGTGAAAATTGAGCAGCATCTTACATTTATCCTGTCAGTATTCAGCTCTTTCAAACTTTTAAATTGGGCGAGGTGGGTACTGAAGTCAGGTCTGCTATTAGAGCTGAAGTATATTCATTCTCTCCTTTTGATGATAGTCTACTTAACTACTAGTACCAGAGTACTCGGTAGTTTTTGGAATAAGTCTTCAATCTAAGTTCTAATCACCAGACTCTCTCTAAGCTACTGAAGTTCAGCTAGGCAGCTGGCCACATGGATTGAGACTGTCTCATCTGCTAAACAGGGATTGCAGTGGTTAGACATGTGTGATGATAAAGGTGGTCATTTCATAGCCTACATGTGTTGAATTTAAAAGAAGACTTTCACACCTCATAATTTCTAAGGCAGCGATCAAATCTGAAGAGATCTTTAAGCATAAAGCAAGAGCATATGTATGACACTGAGGAGTTACAGATAAATCTGTATTAAATTGAACAAGCTTGATTCCTTCCTTATACTGATCAAAATCTAGAAAAACAACTTTGAAATCCAGTGACTATTATTTGACATTATAATGTGCCAGGGCATATAAATGCAAGGAAACTGAGTCATTACCATTGACTGACTGGCAAACCGTCCCAAAGGTGCAATGGAATTGGTTCATTATTTCATTTTCAGAAGCATAAAATATAATAGTTTATCACAATTCCCTTCCTATTGGGCATCAGAATGCCATTCTCAGTCTTTTTGGAAGACTTCATTGAACTTGGAGAAAAGCTTACAACTTAAATAGTTCTTGACAGCATCCTAAGAGTGAACAATATTTGTATTTAAAGAGCTTGTGGCAATTCTCCTTTTAATTGTGTAAACAGAAACAAACATTTGAACTCAAGGCACAAACTCTTGTAGGCAAACTCTATCAGAGAATTTATTTTTGTTGCTTCTTTATTTTCTTTTTTCCCCACACACAGATTTTCTACACATAGGTGACAGGAAATGCTCCCTACCGTGACAAAGACATAAGAGGATTTCAAAGATTTCAGTAATTATGAAGTTTTGCTTACTTTAGCCCTTCAAACTGTGTGTGCCCCTGATTTAGCTGAAAACACAGAAGTTTGAGGCAGGATACAGTTTCTTCCATTAGAGAGCCCTCATCCTGTTTTTCATGTGGAAACAAAAGAAGGTCATGTTACCCTAAAATATGCTGTTCTGGATCAAAATCTCATTGCTTATGAGCTCCAGAAACTTTGTATGGCAGTTGACCTGCCTCCAACATCTCAGGGCTTTTTCCTTTAATACCCACACCACAGCCAAAGCCTGCCCTATAAATTGAAGATACTGCCATGTTCAAGAGTCACTACAGGCACAAGAGGCTTGGAAAACACCTGCTTGCTGTGAAAACTTGTAGTTCCGTGTGTTGCAGCCCATTTTTGCATCTTCCTGATTTTAATTTCATGAGAGAGTGGATTTTAACTGTGGCAAAAACATCTGCAGAAAGTCCTGGGGCCTCTCACTTGTCCCCTGTGTGCTCCTAGTGAGGCCCTGCTGGGCAGCAACCTTCTGCAAAGAGACACCTTTGCTGAGTGAGATTTCTCCCCAGCAGAATGCCAGGAGCAAAAAAGGGGAACTCAAGTCGACTAAATAGGTGTCAGCTTTCTCAAGTGCTCTCCTTACTGACACAAAAAGCCTGAACAAGTGTGTTTGCATCTCACCCCAGGAGCGCTGCTGTGGGTACACCTGGCCCCAGGCACAGCCAGAGCCATCCCCCCAAGCCAGGCAGCCCAGCCAAAGGTGTTTTCCAGGCTAACAAGAAGGCAGTGGGTGGTCAGGAAGCCTGAGGGTACACTGGGTTAAGTTAATGAAAATTTCTCATACAGTCATTAGAATAAATGACAGTTCCTATGCTGTGTAGTGACAAGGCCTTGAGCTAACAAACATTGAGCCAGGGAAATACAATTTTGCTCCATTCGGTTTTGTTATAGGAGCATTTTGTGACCTGACGGACTTGTAAAACCTAGAAATGTTCTCTCGGTCTGGGGTAATGCAGTCTCTTTACAAAACATAAATTGAAAGCCCCACAGTGACAGACACCTAAGTTATGAGGATCAAGAAATGCTCAAGAGAACCGCAAATTAACATATGTACAAACACAAAAGAAAATGAATGCTCAGTCACAAGAGCTTGGGTTTCAATGTTAAAAAAATCTGTCAGTGCTGGAGAAGGGCTGAAAACCCTAACAGCTGAGGTGGACTGAGATAGAAGAAATTCATTTGGCCCAACCTGATTATGTTGGAGGGCAAAGTACTTCCCTCTGATGAAGTTCATCTTCCTGAGAAAAACTACTCCAAAACTTCCAGAGATTTAAATTCCTTCTACACTGAAAGAAAATATTAAGTGTTTCATGCTAAGGACAAACCACATGTGTAGGCAAGGGTAGAGAGACTGAAGGAAAACACCACATTGCTACATTTACTTTATTTAATGATCCAGAGGAAAGTTGAATGTTTTTACTATTCCCATCACAGCAATAGAAAAATTACAGTACTATGATGAGATTTTAGACATCGATACACACGTGTGTGTGCATTTGCATCAAATGCTGCTCTCCCTGCACAATCAAACTGGAAATTGTTATTTCAGCCAGGACTGCATTGTTTTAAGAAAGCCTCTTAGGTGGGCATGCTTACAGCTTTTTGTTCTATAAGGCCAGTAAAAGAACTGAAAGTACAAAAAAGAAAGCTGAAATGGAGTACACCTGTCAATCTAGCTCTTTTCAGCAGCACCCAAGCTGACAAGAAAATCACTTAACTGATTGTCAGTTTAACAGGTATGAACCTTCCCAGCATTGTCAGCACTGGCATTTTATCCAGGTATATAAAAGTAATCATAATAGTGAAGCTGGAACTCAGGGAATACAATATTTCCTGCAAATGGTGTAAAACTATTTATTCATGGTGTGAGGGCCTTAAATCTGTGCCATTAGGATTGATATTTGTGCCTGCATTTACCCATTTAACTAAATATGTTTTTTTCTGTTTATGAAAAGAAATTCAGTTCTCCACCTAGAGCACTAGGAGGCACTTGAAAGAAAACAAAAGAAATTAATCCATATTGTGCAATCGGTATACCTGTTTTCTACTTTGAACAGGCTGTGCTCTGTACCAGCTATTTTGAGCTGCTACAATACAGGTCATTTCATTATTGAAATAATGAAATTATTTCATTATCAAAATAATGAAATTATTATAATAAAATAATGAAATCTCTTCTTTCAGACAGGCTCCTCCTCCTCTTCATGGGTTAGCATGTGAGCAATCTGCCCTTCGGCATTCATCCCCCCATTAAATGCCTGTACAGAGACCACAGTTGAAAATAAAATCTTACAGTCCCCTGGCCCAGTGAACTGCCAATCTGTTTGAGAGAGGAAGTAAAAAGGAGCATGTATTTCTTAGATGTATTTCCCTTGGGAGTTAGGGTGAGCACATCCCACATATTTCACACAAGCTACTAAAAAGCCCTCACTTAGTGAAGAGCACTGAGTGATTTGCTGGAGATGCATGATCTAACTAGCCCAAGTTTCAGAAGGCATCATATCCCATTCCTGATCTTCCCTGATCATCCAGACATTCCCTTTTCAACATGTGTAAAGCAGTATGCTAAACTGGATTCAGAGGGTAACGTATAAAGACCAAAAGAAGACAAAGGGAGAAAATAGGGACTTTCCTAAACCTCCCATACAACCCAAAGAACCTTCTCCAGGCCAACCAACAGCAGCCTTCAACAAAAACACAAACCCAGAACTAAACAATGGTCACAATTATGTTTTGTGCTTCAAAAACCAATTAGATAAGTGACACTTCCAAGAAAGTGAACTTCTATAAATGCTTGATACAGACCTAATCACTTTCTGAAATATGGCAGCTTGCAGCTGGAAGAAGAGAATACCACACCATTTATGTGTAATCATTAAGAATTATGTTAAACAGTTTGATGGGGAGAAAGTGCATCTTTCCTGAAGAAAAATTTCTAAAGAAAAAACTCAGAAGTTTTGGAAACAAGATCCAGTGTACCAGATGTCTCTGAGATCAAGTAATTTCAAATATTTCTTACTATTGTTACGACTTGTTCAGCTTCATGGGTTTCAATAAAACCTGCCAGTTTGCAGTGGATTACTTCCATGCAACCATTAGTATCGCCATTACAAGTTTGATCAAAAAAACACTGAAATCAAGAAGACCTCTCCTCATTTTCCGGTGGGACTGAATTGGATGGGACATTTTATGTAACTCAAAGCCATGGACAAGAATGAAGCAAAGGACTACCAAGGATTTACCTCCTTTTATGATCAGGTGACCCGCCTGGTGGATGAGGGGAAGGCTGTGCATGTGGTCTACCTGGACTTCAGCCGGGCCCTGCACTTTGGCCACAACAACCCCATGCTGCGCTACAGGCTGGGCACAGAGTGGTTGGAGAGCAGCCAGACAGAGAGGGACCTTGGAGTTTGGATTGACAGGAAGCTGAACATGAGCCAGCAGTGTGCCCAGGTAGCCAAGAAGGCCAATGGCATCCTGGGCTGGATCAGAAACAGCGTGGCCAGCAGGTCCAGGGAAGGGATTCTGCCCCTGTACTCAGCACTGGTGAGGCCACACCTTGAGTCCTGTGTCCAGTTCTGGGCCCCTCAGTTTAGGAAGGAGATTGAGGTGCTGGAGCAGGTCCAAAGGAGGGCAACCAGGCTGGTGAAGGGACTTGAGTACAGATCCTATGAGGAAGGGCTGAGGAAGCTGGGGCTGTTCAGCCTGAAGAAGAGGAGGCTCAGAGGAGACCTCATCACTCTCTACAACTCCCTGAAAGGAGGGTGTTGCCAGGGGGGGGTTGGTCTCTTTTCCCAGGCAGCACTCAGCAAGACAAGAGGGCATGGTCTCAAGTTGTGCCAGGGGAGGTTTAGGTTGGACATTAGAAAGAATTTCTTTACTGAGAGGGTGATCAAGTATTGGAATGGGCTGCCCCAGGAACTGGTGGATTCTCTGTCCCTGGAGATATTTAAAAAGAGATTGGATGTGGCACTCAGTGCCATGGGCTGGGAGCTGCAGCGGTAGTGGATCAAGGGCTGGACTTGATGATCTCTGAGGTCCCTTCCAACCCAGCCAATTCTATGATTCTATGATTTCTTAAGAACAAATATCAAGTTACCATACAAGACTGAATCTTCATCATCAAGAAGAGTCAGCATTTTTTAGAAATCCAGGATGCATTTTTTTTTCAAGCTGCGGTAACCTTAACTACTCCAAGACTTTGTATCCATCTGATGTTATAACCCAACCCAGTCCTTGGAGTGATACACATTCTCTTGGCTTCATTTCCCTTGCAAAAGACAGAGGAAAGAGGACAGAGATAGCAAGAGAAAGTAAATAATATAAGCAGATAGCATTAGTAAATATATTTTTCCCTGTCAATCTCAAGACAAATTGGAGAGAGGCAATAAGAAGAACCACTGCTCCTGTCTCCAGCTGGGGCTCTTGCTCCCATCTGAGGCATGCAAAGGAAAAGAACAGATGTCTTCATGGGTACTGCAGAGACAGTACAACTGATAGTTGCTTCTTATCATACACTTCACTGTAAAGAGAAGTTACCTTCTTGTACAAAGCACATTGCCCTAAAATTTTTTTTCTGACACAGGAGCTTCCTTCTCATCCATGAAGTTTGTTCTACTTCACTCTTCCCAGCTTGGTATCTACAGCAAAAGGCACTACTCAGCTGAGGTTTACAGCAGACTGACTGACTTTCAGATCCCAGAGGATCCTGTAAGGAACCAGAGGAAACTTCCTTTGACCAAGCCCCTGTTTGCTGACTGAGTGAACAGTGTTCATTCCCTCCCTGAAAAACTGACACACTGCACTCTGGAAAAAACAAAGGACAGACAGACATTTGGACAGAGGTATCTTTCCCTGTGCCTTCAAGATGATTGAATTTAGTCCTTCAATTATTCAGCAAAAACTCTCCTTTGAAAAAAAGAAAAAAAAAAAAGTAGGGGAAAAAATTCCTTGAATAATAAGAGGTCTTGTTCTGTGTTTAGTACAGAGCAGACTGTGACATGCAGAACATCAGTTATTAAAACAGTCAAATAAAGTGTAATCTGGTCAAGGCAAAAATGAAATGGGTTATGCTCATATTTCAAATACACAGTCATAGTATGTGTCATATCCTTTCAAAGGAAAAGCCTGTCAAGCTATGATGG
Organism: Heliangelus exortis; assembly: GCF_036169615.1. NCBI lineage: Eukaryota > Metazoa > Chordata > Aves > Apodiformes > Trochilidae > Heliangelus > Heliangelus exortis. Next base: position 67,497,572 of record NC_092424.1, read on the forward strand.
AGAGTTCAGCTGCATCAGATGTTCTGTTACCAAAATGTAGTAGTGAAATGGTTAATAAGCCTGGCTTTTACATTGTCATAAGCAGACTTCATTGCTAGCATCCCACTGAGATGAATGAAGGAAGCTTATGTCTGGTGTTATTGTTTCCATGTGTTTGGCTCCAGACTCAAGCCAGCATTCCCCTCAGTTTATACTTGAAAGGTTATCTTCAGAAGCAGAAGAGGCAGAAACTTTCTTTCAGATATATGTATGTGTAAAGAGAGGGGCAAATACAGGTTAACTCCACTTACTCAGTTCTAGCTTTCCTGAATTAATGTTTTAATAGATATAGTGAAAAGAATTTTGTTTAGAGAAGCTTTTGATTATCGAAGTGGCTGAGATGTCCCTTACAGCACATTTGCTCTGCTTTAAGTATACAGGGCAAACTGATCAATACTAACATAATGTTATCTCATGGTTGATAAATTTTAGTTTTTCAGGCCAGGCAACGAAGTAACAACTAACAAAGAACACAGCATTGTGTGCAACAAGAAATTGCAAATGTGTGTGTGAATGTGATTTGGAAAAGGAAAGGCAAAAAATCTGTATTTGGGTAAAGGAAAATATATCACTTGCAACAATAGTGTTCCAGAAGTAAAATGTTTGTAAGGAATGGAAGTATTTTAGCTTGAATTTTGCCATGTGATTCTCTAAAGCCTGGGTTTGTTTCTTTTTCTCCATCAGTAATCTACCACTGAAGTTTCTGCAGGGAAAAGTACACATTATTGTGCATTACCTGTGTTTCCCTGGAGGCAAGAAGGATTCAGAAACTGCTTATATGGATTGTTCTTTTTACTCTACCTTGAAAATGATCTTTCTTCTCTGAATGACAGGATTCACATAAAGGTAATTATTGAAGCATTTCTCTTAGGGAACAATAAAAATGCTAAATACAGTGTCCCCAGAAATATGTATTTTGGGGTTTTTTTGCTGAATCCAGAATTCTTCCAAAACAGAGTCTCATAAATATTCCCAAGTTATAACACTGTGTGGCTCCTATTTTCTGTAATACTAGCTAATGTCTTCAGATCTTTCCTCTTTGGAACATGAGATTTTAATTTTATTTTAAAACAGATCTATAACGATACCATTCCACAGACTGATTTATTAGACATCTGGCAAGAAATGAGATAATACATGGACAAAGGTGATGTAGGAATGTCATTGCAGTGCCTATCTTCTAGGCATTCCCTTCTTTTAAGGCAGTAATAACTTCATGCAGAGAGCCATCAGAGTTGTATTTTTATTGGCCTCGGTCCCAGTCTTGTCCTGATCCCACAGTTTCTTGCCAGAAAGAGGCCTCTGAGAGCTTAGCACTGCCATGAGGAAAGATAGACCTAGGTGGAATGTCAGAATTATGTTGAAATATAGTACCTGTGAGATCAGAGAATCAGACCCCCAAAAGCCACTCTGCAGACTGGGATTCAGACCTATAAGACAATTGCAAATGGGAAAGAGGGGAAACCTTGTTCCTTTTCAGGAACAGATCCAGAACAAGACTTTAACACTTCTGCTCTGTTGGAGGTCCTTCTTTAGGCACCATAGTCCAAAGCTGAGGTCAGGATACCATTATTCACGTGCCAGGCAGCAAAAAGCATAGCCTTCCTGAGGGGATGTTTTGACCAAAACAGATAAGTTAGGGCCAGGTAGAAAATTTGAGATTTACAGCTCTTGCTGTAGGTACCAACTGTTCACAAAGAAAATGCTACATATAGAAAATGCATTAAAATATAAAGCATTGATTGTGATGTTTTTTTCCTGTAACATCATAATTTTCGTGGATTCTTAGTTTCTGTGACTGATTTCTTCCAAACAGCCAAACAACAATTTTTAAATGTATGGATGTTCTAATATGTTTTTGCTAAAGGAACCCTTTGGCCACCTCAGAACTGAAAACAGTAGGCCCATTTCTCATCCAGCCTAAAGTGACACAAGTCCTACACTGATTTAGGCAGGAAAGCAAGAATGTGTCATACAAAGATTTGTTCCTCAATTCAGCTTAATTTCATTGAATTTTACTAGCACTGATCAACATAGCTACTCAAGTCCATTAGCAATGTCAGTCTCCTGGTGTTAGCAAGGTGGGCTTCAGCAATAGCTGTTCAGTGAAACTCAAATCTGTGCATAATTCATAGCCAAAATGTCAGCAGTTCATCATTACAGCCAGTGAAAAATTGACATTTCCTGAGTCATTATGCAAAGTATGAAAGGTCTTGCAGAAAGCCTGTGAGGTCTGAGCTGTGGATGCAGATGAAGTATTCCAGAGAAGACAAGCAAAACCCAGTGGGGACTGGGTGATCAGGAAAGGCCTGTCCTTTCAATTGTTGTTATGGTGGCATATTGCTTGAGCAAACTTAATTGCCTCTTAGTGGAGGTTTATTTTGATGGAGGAATCAGGAGTGAACACGATTGTTTGGGTTTTTTTTCAGATATCCTGAAAGAACAGGCTACAATCAAATTCATTAGTCACAACATAACAGAAATAACTAAGTCAAAGCTGCAGCAGACAAAAATTACCCTCGTGGAGAACTTTTCATCTGTAGACTTATACAGAGACGGCTTTTGTCATTCCAAGTTATGTAAACCCTTTCATTAAAAATACAGAGGCTTAGATGGGATACCTTTCTGATGAATAGTGTTCTCAGGATCGTGGGTTTGAGATATGAGATGGACCAAAGGCCTTCCCTATTTCAGGTAGGTCTCAAGCCATTCTTCTTTACATACATCATCCTCCTGTCCTCAAATGACTCAAGAAATACTACAAAAATTCTTTGGTCTGTTTTATGACCCAGATTTTACTCTTTTGTTTCCATGACCATCCCTTCTCAATCCTCTGGGATCACAAGCCCTTTCTCCCTTGGCTGCAGGAATTTAATAAGAACCAAATTTTGATCTTGGTTGCATCTATTCAGCCCCAGTATAATAAACAGCATTATGTGACTGAAATGTTAATTAGCAAACACAGCTAAGGTTAAGTGTGAGGGGGATCTTTCAGTCTCTCTCACGCTCTTAGGGCTCAGGTTCTCCTTCATAGCTACATACCAAACTATTCTATTTCCAACAAGAAGGCAGTAATCTTGTCTGGGATTCAGGGTAGGAGCTCTCTTGGCTGGTGGGTGGGGAATGCAGCAGCTTGGCAGCACAGAGCCAGCACAACAGTTTCAGCCTGAATCATCCTCCTGGGTTCCACAAATATCAGCAAATTTAGCCCATCAGTTTCCAAATTTGAAAAGATCTATTTCAGCAGAAACAAACTCACACCAGAAGTACATGCGGGAATAACAAACAAACAAACAAACAAACAAAAGGGAAGAGTAGGTAACATTGTCTGAATATATCAGAGTCCCTTACACTTTTGCTTGCATTTGCATTTCATGTTAGCATTTAATACCATGATTATATTGAGCCTGCTCAGGGCTCACCTGAGGTAAGTCACTGAAATCAAGTAATTGAGGTGCTCCTTAGCACTGCCTCCTGAGGGACATCCATGTCTACAAAGTGAACAAAGGGCAGAAAATCAGGTCATGTAGCCTCAGTAGAGGGAGAAAGGGTGGATGGCCCAGAGAGTTTTATACAGAAATGGACTTTCCTTGTGTGCAGTGCAGCCACAAAGACCGGTTCTGTTCTGCCTTGACGTGTTGCTTAGGCAGTGGAAACCAATAAGAACATTTCCATCATGCCAGCACTGTGCAGCAAACACTGTGGAAGAGCTCTTGTTTCTTCAGAGTTGTATCAAAGCCATCAGTCTGACAGGGCAGGGGTACATGTGAAAGACAACCTTGATCCGTGACTCTGGGTGCTCACACAGATGCTTTCCTCAGCTGATGTGCTGCACTCACAAAACTAGCAGCACAAAACCAGCCCAGCAGACATTCCACCATGGGGAAAGGAGCTGCCAAAGCTGTGGAGAAGCTGTCTCATGTGATGGTAAACCCTGCAGAAATGCCCCAAAACATTCCCTTAAGCCTGGAAAATTACAATATGAAAGTTATATCTGTGTTTTCTTCTCTAGCTAAATAAGTTGTAGGGTATCACTCCTGGTCTTCAAAATCTCTCTCTCAGTCATCCCTCCATCTGAGAAGGCTTTCATAGAGACAACAGGCACCTTGTGCTATGGACCTACTAATTCTTCCACTACAGATTAACACTTTATTTTTCATGTCTTCTTATCTCCTATGAAGAGATAATCATTCTGCATTTGTCAAAAAAGCCTGGTCCTTTTCCTTCTGGAAAATCAGATTTTACTTATGGCTGTTTTCCTTCAGTTTGGAGCACACAGAGAGAATCCTGTCAGCAGCTGGAAAGAAGTACTTAAAAATTTGATTTCCTTCCCTGTCTTTGACTAAATGCCTACCTGGTAAATAGCTGCAATGGATGCAGTCTTGTGATTGTACATTGCTTCAAGGAATGTTTAGGGTCAAGGTTAGTAGAAAACTACTAACAAGGTGGGAAATCAGAAAATAGGACTAAATGGTCCTTTCTCTGATTTTCCTTGGTTTGGAATAATTCGTGGAACTGATACTTCCAGAAAAAGCTGGAAAGTTTGTTTAGGTAAAACTTAAGATGTCTAGTTTACTATTTGGAACTTATGGATATTCCTGTCTGGTTTTCCTGGACAAACCACCACTATGAATAGCAGTGTTTCTGACATACATGTCCAGGCAGGCAATGTGTGTGAGGTGTCTCTGTGGACTGAAGTCCCGGTGCTTGTGCTGTGAAGAGAAACTAAATGTGGGTTTGTATGCAAAATTCTCACTAAAAATACAGGGGTGCCTATCAGACTATGTGCCTGGGCTTCTCTAATTCTCTTTTCTGTCTGTCAACAGCCAGGGCAGATGGCCATGCGATTGGCATCCTTTCTTACTTCACATGCTTTAAGGAAGGAATAGGAGGGAACAAAGCAACTGAGAACCAGTGCCTTTTCTTCATCCTTCCTCCCCCTTCAAGTCCTTGATAGTTCTGATGAGAAGGGCAGGCAGGGAAGATCAGGGACAAAAAAAGAGCTTGATCCCATAGGACTTTGGAGGAGGGAAAAAAGCAGTTAGGACTTTGTATGTGATGCATATGGTGAGGCTGGAAAAACTTCCCTACAGGCATGTTTTCTCATGCTCCTCCTCCTCATTCTCTCCCCCTGTCTCTGTTTTCACAGCCTATAACAACATCATCATTTTCTCAGGAAAACAAAGATTATAGAGCTCTTGTATGATCATTAAGAGAAGCTCAAGCTGAAAGCCTGTCATGTCAGTAGTGTAACAGGTAGGCTAAACATTGAAAGGAAAGAATTTTGTGAGGAAGGAAAAGAGCCTGTGTGTCCCTCAAGCTGTGTATGTACACAACTAAAATGATACTGGTTTGAACCAAAATTTTTCCAGTTGTTAACACTTCTACTCCCATTTTTAAAAGACATTTGCCCTTACAAGGAAAATATCCTAAGAGATAATATTGTGACTGCTTGATGAATTTCCTACACTCCTTCAGAAAAAAAAATAAATAAATCTGCAATTCCATTATTTGTATGGAGAAAACCTTCGAGCACTAACAAATGTCAGAGTCTTCTGTTGAAAATCATTGAGGCTTTTTTTTCCCTGTAGGCTGAACTGGAAGAGATCCACTAATGTGACTTGTACAAAAAGGAGCAGTTAAGAGAGGTGAAATGGATGTCTTTAGGCTTTCCCTTGTTTTGGACCACTTGAGCTAAGTTCTGAGTGATGCTGGCTGTCGAGATAATGCTCTGAAGTGTCTGGCTACAGCTCCCACCCTCCTTCACCATGCTGCCTGCATCAGGGTGTGGTGTAGAAGGAGCAAGAAGAACCCTCCCTGCCTCGAGGATGGAGCTGTAGATGGCCAAGACAACTTGATGCTGGGCAGTGACGGAAATCTTCTGTAAAGCACCCTAACATCTGGCTCGTGTACTCTTTTTCTGGTTCAGCTATTGCCTTTTATCATGTGAAAATACTAAAACCAGATCCAAAACATCCATGTAAAGTTGAGGCTGTAGCTGTTGGGTTTTCTTTTTTTAATATTATTTGAGAAAACCTTTATAGTTCCCTTTAGATTTTGCTGCTCATGAATAATAATTCTGCTCTTCAAAGCAGAGGAATGCAGTTTCTGATGCTGAAAGCTGTCACATTTCCTGTAGGAAGGTAGACAGTTTGACTGCTCCAGGCTGTATAATTGCAACAGCCTTTTCTTTCTAGGGCACACAACGTGAAGAGACAGACAAGTTGTCTTTATACTATCCCTCAAAAACTGATTCCCACACTGTCCTTTTTAGATGATCCCATTTCTCCATTGAATGCTCATAGAGCAACAGCAGGAGCAGCACACACCTGGCTTTGTTTGCTGTCTTTCCTACAGTGCATTTCTCGTGTTCCCTCCAGAATGTCCAAAAGCTCTTTAGATGTTATATGGGTCTACAGCCACTTTCTCCAGGCTACTTGGAATGACAAGCTTAGTGGGGAGGTCTATAGTAGTCTATAGGGAGCAGGGAGGGGATAAAAAGGGACAGAGCACCACATCTTTGTTGTGAGGAGGGGTCATCTCACCATATCCTTCCAGAGCATCCCCCCTGTAGCTGGTAGGCAGGGGCAGTGGTGGGACTGGCTGTAGCTCCACAGGCACTTGTGGGAGATGCTGTGGTTTCCTGAATGGTGGCAGCGTGCAGACCTAGCCAGTGGCAGATGAACCAGTAGCTGCAGGGAGCAAAGGAACTCATGGATATGGAGGTCAAAAGAAGAGTGTAATAAGACTGCTGAGGGATGTAATATCTTCCTGGGCTTTTTGGTTTTGGCTGCTTTCATCTCTAGGGGCAGGATGCCCTGTCTATGTTTTCACAGCCTATAACAACAGATGCTTTTTAATGAATGCATGGACAGACAGCCTATTGTCTGGGTTTGTGCCTCAGAACTGCATGGTGAGAAGGGCTATTGGCACTTGCTTTTGTTTACTGTTTCTAAGGATGCGTGGTCCTTAGAAGGATGGGGCTCTTTCTGTCTTTCAGGCCAGACCTGAAAACAGCCTGAAAAAAAAACTGAAAATGTTATGTTTCTTTTTTTCTCAGACTAACCCAACTCATGCCCCTTCCTGAGGAGCACCTTGACATACCTTTAGTCTAGACAGACTCTGAGGATATCCAAAGGACCCAAATAAACAAGGCTGAAAATATTTTCTGGTTGTGAAGGTTGCAATGTAGGCTGAGTCTAGTTAGAAAGCCTGGCCTGTGTGTACATATTTTCTCTTCTTTTAGTGTCCCAGTGGGACAGAGAGTCCCTGGAAGGCTATTAAGAATGGACTGGCTTTCAGAGCTTACTCCTTTCCAGCAGCCTCTCTGTGTGAGGGCAATAAAATTTGTTTGCACTTGACAACAATAGAGTGTTTCTGTGCTTCACAGTGTGTCTCCTTGGGACTAACTGCTCTTTGGGAAGGCCCTTAGGTCTATCCCTTCCCTTTATCCCATGCAGGATGGAGACACCACCCTTTCTTGCCATGTCTCTAGAAGATGATGACTGCTGTAGACATTGGGGTGGGCTTACAAGATGGGCTGTAGAGAAGCTGCTTCCAATCACCCGAGGAAGAGTCAACAGAGGGATAAAAGCTGGGGAAGTGGAACTTGGATTTGAATTCAAAGAACTCATGGTTGAAGGGTGTTCTTTGAAGAGGCTTTGCACTGTGTAGGAGCGTGGGTAGCTAGCTCTTCTTCTGGTGGAGTTAGGGTCAGACCATTTGATGTAATCCTCTCCTGTCTACCCCTTTCCCACTCATCCCACTCTTCCACCCAGGCTGAGGGGCCAAAGGAAGAAGTCTGATCACTTCTGAGCAAGGAAGAGCACAGAACTTTGAAGGGAATGTGAAGGACAGCTCAGTGTACAGCTACAAGTTCAATGTATCCTGCAAATGATGCTTGAGAACCTGTTTTTTTTGTGTTGTGGGACGGGAGGATGACATGTCCCCATGAAGCATGAGTCTCTCTTCTACTGCCCTCCCTGCTGGAGATTTTAAATTAAAATGTGAGCTGAGAGCAAGTGCTTTTTGATTAGCCAGTGTCTCTCCTTGAAACACACTGATGTGGGACATGAGCATATGACAAGTATGCATCACAGCATGGTGATAGCCTGTGGTGACCAGGGACACACTCAAGCATGCCATGCAGCCTTGTTGAGTCAGAAAGGAGTGATCTGTTCCTCAGGGCTGTAGCTCACTTTGGCACTGGGCTATGCAGAGGCCTTTTACTGTCTGAAATTGTCAGCACAAGGCCCATCACCTCACATCTGGAGCAGTGCCAGGAGCAGTGTTAACCCTGAATGGCCAGGAGACTGGGTGGCAGCATGCTCTGGGAGCTCTGTCCAGTTCTTGGTACAGTGCAGGGTGTCGTGCCCATCAGGGAAGATTTTGGATCCTTCTTTCTTTCTACCCTGATGAGCTAACTGTGGATGCAAAAAAAAACAAAGGCTAGAAATGTCATGGGACTGTGCATAGGACTGATAGCATACAGCAAATGGGAAGGAGTAGCACCATAAAAAGGCTCTGAGACAAATGTTCTGTCTGGGATGACCTAAATTCTGTACAGTGGGGAGTTGCTTGTGGAAGCCTAAGGCATCCTACAACTTTGTGAGAGAAGTTCCTTCAACTGAGATGTGACACCCATGCTGGTACAGCTGCCAGTTGAGTAGCTGGGCAGAGCCCATCAGGAGGGACAGATTAGTGTTACACTCATGGGGTCACTAACACTGTAGTTTGCTGACCATAGCTCTTCTCTCATGCACAGCATCTTCAAAATGCTAACACTTTTTTGTTGTGCTACAGGTGTCAGTTTTAAAACCCTTGTGAAATAAGAGGGATATGTTCCTGAGGAGGATAACTATTCCAGATCTTACAATCCAGAAATATTTGCTAATAACTCTGGTCTACATCGCTTTAACTATTTTGTAATGCTAAGAAAACACAAGCGTCCCTCTCTTTAAAATGGTCAGAGAGGGTTATATTTAATACAGTTGCTTAAAACATTAGGCAGTATATATTATTGCTGTACAATGAAAAAAACTAAATAATGTGAACAGTTAAATCTTCCTCAGGCTTAGCAGCTGGATCTTTTTTTAAAATCTTAATGTCTTGATTCACACAGTTCTTGTACTGTACAGCTACACTTCATGAGCTACATCTGCAAAAAATGACCTTGATTTTGAGAAGTTGCATTTAATGGCTTCCCTACTTGAAGTATCTCACAAGGGCTTTGTGTTCCAAACTGATGGTGTTTGGTGGTTCTTGAAAAGCAAAATGGAAACATCTTGAGCAAACAGAGCCAGTTATTATCATATAAAGTACTGACATAGAGTACTGGGGCAAAGGCTGCTCTTACACATGCACTCACCTCCTGGTTTTCATATCTGTAGCTGATTGCAAAAGGTGCTTCACTGAGTTTCTAAACAGGACAGTGCAAATTTTGGAGAAGAAAAAAGTATTTTATTTAGAAGGGAACTAAAATCAGATACTTCCTGATCTGTACAATAGCATGACATGATGTTTCCATTGCAACTGTTTCACTTCCACTCTAGATAATTTGTACAGTCAATTCGGTAAAAATTAGAAGCTTTAATGAAGTTTTCCGGCTCATCTATAATCTGATGGGTTTATAAGATTTTCATTGCACAAGTAACACATTTCTTTTCATATAGTTGGTTAGCTTTGGAAAGGATTGTTTGTTTGAAAGGGACATGGGACAGCCTTTGGCTGCCTGCTCCTGATAAATCAGCTTTTCTGGAAGGTGATTGACTCATTTGGAGCTTTGAAATGCATTTGCTTAGCTGAACAAGATAAAGAAAAGGAACCAATCTGGCCATTAATTATATTGTTAGTCATATTTAAGTCAGCATTTACCACACCACAGTGCTGAACATGAGAATTAACTCTTGCTCCTGTTGCAAGCAGGGGCTCTTTGTACTGGCACTGAAGTCAGACAGATGGTTCCCATGAAGCAAGCATGCAGAATTCAGTCTTTGACAGTAGACAAAATTGAAGCCTTGCTATTTATTTCAGGCAGCCATAGCAAAGGCTGAATAAAGCAAAGGAAGATAAAATCAGTTCACAGTTGAGCCATGCACACAAAATATTTTCATGCTAGGGATTTGTGGCAATGCTCTCTATATAAGTATCATGATTCACTTCATTCCTTAATACTGTCTAACAATGGGTATTCCTTAACAAGGGACATCCTCATACATGCTATTTTATGTCCCTTGGTAAGCACAGACAATATTCACTCTTGACAGCCATAGATCAAATTACAAGCAAGCCACAGAAAGTTATGTTTCTGCAGAGGGAACCCTTAGTCCCCCGCTGGGCTCCTGTGAAAGAGGTGGCCAAAAGCCAGCTAACTTTGCTCCCCAACTGCAAGGAGCCAGGCTATATTACACTGCTGGCAGCACGCAGCATCCCTGTGGGGGGTTTTCTGAGCAGAGACCAAATGCAGCCACCACCCAGAGCTGCTTGATCTGGTCTGCAGCTGGGGGAAGCTTGTGCTACAGCTCAGGGATGAGGTGGTGGCCTGGAGAAGACCTTGTCTCTTCCGGCCAACAACGTCTCTCCTGCAGGTTGTGAAAGTGGTACTGTGGATGCTACCACATCCTGAGAGCATTTGGACATATGTAAGTGTACATCCCTCTGGAAGCTCATTCTTCCACAGGAGGAGACTAACCTATGCTGCAAAAATTTGCTTCACAGAGGTACGACTGCGCTCTCATCATGGATTGTACAACTCAGTAGGTAAAACTATCATCCCAGTGAAACAGTAGACACAATAAATTTATAAATAAAACCTTTATTTGACAAATTACAAAGGGATTGTAGTATTATATAAGTCCATGACTTAAATGGGGTCGTGGTGGGGATGCCTTTGCCAACTTCCATTCTGACAGCTACCATTTACAATTGTTATTTCTATTGTTCACTAAAAAGTTTGCACCCATGCTTAGTACTTGTTTGCAGCTGATGTTCATTTGTGCTCTATGCCAATACTCATCTCTTGAAAGACATATGAGGTTTTTTAGAAATATACATACTGTAAAACTGGTATTTCTTTAAAGGCCTGGTGGAACATCTCAAAGTCTAGTAATGAGCTTGGCAAAGCTCCCCTTTAAAAGATTCATGAGTGCCCAGGGAGGATTTTTGTCGGTCTTTTTTTTTTTCCTTTTTTTTTCCTTTCTTAATGAAGCACCCAAGATGGCTGCAGGTCTATTAAAAATCCATCCTGATGACTGTTTAGGTAGAGTTCAGTGCCAGATTTCATTTTAGCTTCAACTTAGCACCTCTCATTAATTTCTTACATTCTTCTGGGACTGAGGATTTCCATATTTGGTTTTCATCTGGGATTATGTCAGAAGAGCTTGAACAAAATAGTTTCAGCTAAATGAATATGGGAAAAAAATCTTCCATATGTTGCTATCGAAATCTTCTGCATCTGTTTAAGCCAAAAATGGCAAGCCAGAAATCTTTGTGTTGGCTTACAATATGTCTGCTTCAAGAAAACACTCTTGGGTTGAAAAAAATTGGTTAAGTAGTTTTAAATCAACTCGTCATTTTTTCTGCATTCTATGTAGACCTCTTTCATTTTTCCCCCTCTCTCTTTTTCTTAATTAATTTTAAACTCTTGTTTAAAATGAGTTTGCCAGGGATCCTTTACTAAGAATATCTTTAATGACATCTCAGTTATGGATACATTTGTCAAGAACTTCAGCTGCTAAGGCCAAGCAACTTGAAAAAGCCACAGTGGATGCCATTGGTTTAGTACATGAGGAATTGAAAGGCTTGGAGTGCATTGTCAGCTTTCTTCACTAGTTCATACCAGTTCAAGTGTCAGACCTGATGACCTTACTGAAGTCAATACAGTGACACAATTTTGCATGTGTACAGTCAGTGCTTCTTGCTCTTTTAATCTAAACCAGAAATAATTTACAAAAACTAGACTAAATAGAAAAGTTGACAAATACCCACCTAGAAGTCAGAAAATCACGGAGGCTCTTGATACAGCAATGCTAAGATTTCACACTCTCTTTATGCTCTTATAAAGCTTACATCTTGCTTTGACAAAAACCTGTGTTTAGAAAAAGAGTAAGCTTTTAAACCCAAGTCCTTAAATCCAGGAAAAAGTAAGACTTAACGTAGCTCTCTGTCTGGTCCACTAAGTATCAAATAATTTGGAGCCCAATGGGATGGCCTCAGACAGAGAGGTATTAAAGTCTCATTTTCCTTCTCCTTCTCTCCTGCAAGTGAGTGCAGTGGGAACCAGGGGGGCAGGGGTGTTTCTGTGAGATGGATATTCAAATCTCTTCAGCCAGGTGTGTAAGCTTGCCAGCAGTTCCCAAGAGCACTCTAACTCTAAGCTATTGTAAAAATAAGTACATAAAAACATGTGTAGAAAGTCCCCCACATCCTTCCTTTCTCTCTTTGCTGTGTTTCCCACTGGCTAAACGTGGCATCTGGGCATTGGAAATGTCTTTCCCAGGTAGCTAACCTTCCCCAGATATTATAAAGGGAGCCTAGACATCAAATCCATGTGTGAAGTCAAGAAGTTATGTCATCCCCCCCTGCACAGGGAGAACTATAGCACAAGGTGATTAAACCCAAAATTTCCAAGCAGTCCACTACTTCTGCATTCCTCATTCTCTTATACAAACCCAAAATACTAAAGGGCAGACTGTTCCTATTTTGTTAGATTCAACTTGTAGATATTCAGCAAAACAAAATATAAACCCACAAATTATTATAAAATATCAGATTAATCATTTGCCTGAGGCTGTATGGCAAACTATCAGCAGAGGCAGCAGCAGAGCACATTTCCCCTAACTCTGGATCAGTGCTTTGAGCACGCAGCAGTCCTTTCACTTCTTTGTTACTCCTGTGCTGTCTAAATTACAGGAGAGTAAGATGTGAGAGACATCAACCTCATTCTGTTCTGAGGAACACTGTATTACTGTTTTATTTGCTGATCTGCTGCATAAATACCCACATCTCAGATGATGAGATGAGCACAGTAAGTAAGTATTACTGAAACCCATATGCTGGCTGAGGCAGGCACATTACAAAAAGTCCTTCAAGTTCAGGATTACAGTATGAAGATTTCCATGAAAACTGCATTTGCAAAAGAAGCCAAGTTAAGTTTTCATGCATAACTTTATTTTTGACAGTTTCTGAACCTTGGCTTTGTACTTTGTGTTTCTTTGTTTTAGGAGGAATCTTGGCTCATAACAAATCAGAAAATCATATTCCCTCCCTGTTTTTTTTCAGTGGATAAATGAAATTTTTTTATATTTTAAAAAGAAAGCAAGGAGAAGTAAGTTTGTTCTGAAGTGCTGAGGCTTTCAGCATTCTGAGATCAGGGAACCTTGATCAGATTGTGGTGATGACTGCTCATGGAGTTACAAAAATCCAGCATACTCCCCATTGGCACTTGGGATTAATGATGTACAGGGAAGGTGGATGAATTTCCCTTGAAATAAAATCAGTTACACTCATAGGAGAGTGTTAAAATGTGTACACTGGGGAGGAAGCACCAAACACAGTTGTGTGTTTCCTGGGCAGACATAACATATAAAGAATAAAGTTGTGATGGAACATCTAACACAACATTGCCTGAAACCCACAATCTGTTCAAACATGGTCCTTACAGTGAGTAAACAAGATCATTGCTCCTGCTGTTTGTAGACTATATGTATTAAGAATAATATGTGCTTCTGGTAGTGCATGTGTATTTTTACTAAGTTGGATGCTTATACGTATGTTATCTCCCGAAGTAAATTCTGGACAACTGTATCTGTACCCCCCCTTTCCTGTCCACCAGATTAATTTTTACTGAAACACAAGATAAAGTTTTCTCTGGTCTCTCAAGACCTTTAGGAAATCATTACATCAAATTAAAATTCTAAAGCAAAGATATATAGGTAGGGAAGGGATCTTGAGTTATACTTCTAACCACCATTGGCATTAAGGTAGGATAAATACATAACATCCCTTTCAGGTTATCTACTGTAACATCAAACCTCCACAGGGAAGAGGGTTTTCCACAACTTTCCTGTTGTGTAAGATGTTAGATCACTGAATTATGCTTGCAGTTAGAAACTCTTTGCTAAAATTTAATCTATATTCTCTGCCTTACAAACAATACTAATTATTTCTGGTCCTGCCTCTAGCTGACACAGAGACCAGATGATTATTTTTTATAATAAGCTCTCATGTGTTGAAAAAACAAACTAAACTCCTAGCCCTCCAAGCCTCTCCTTACCTAAAATTCCACAAACCCAACTCTTCTATGCAAAGCCTGTGTGTTACCTTAGTGTGTGATTTCCATATTGCTATAAGATTTTTCTTTAAGTTTATTTTTCTTAAAAGATGCTCAAAACAATCCAGTTGAGCCCTTTCCTCTGCACTCAGAAGAGGGCTAATATTGACTCATAATGTCTGTGACCCACCTTAACCACAGGCTCCCTTCATGTTTACCTGGACAGTCCACATTTTCTGTTTCTGAACAGGATTCCTTCTATTTTCTGAAGCATAGCCCTTTGAACTTCTGACAGATTTTTGGATCGTGCCTACAGTTTATCACCATGTGAAGTAGAACAGGATTCTGAGTTGCCTTCTATGTTCAGTCTCCCAATATGTAAGCAAACCTTTGACTGTTACATCTTGAAGTTGTACTTTTCAGCTGACTTTGCTCAGCACCTGTTTTCCTAGGTCTTATTTCCCTGGTTGTGCTTATGAGACTGTTGCACAGGACAGCATAAAAAAAAATTTCCAAAGTCAAGATCCATCACAGCTCCTGACTCCCTCTGAACTACTAGGCTGGATATACTGTCAGAAGACAAAATTACATTGACCTGATATGGTTTATTCTTGTGAAGCTGATCTTTACTAATTCTTATTACTTTATTCCCTTATAAATGCATTTGGTCTAGTGTATTCTCAATTAGCTGGCTGCCTTGTCTTTAATTTCCCTAGTCCTTGCTTCATAGTGTTGTGGTTCTACATAACCCTCATGTCTCTCTGTCCTTTCACCAGTCCCTCACTTTTTTTACTCCACAACCATTACTCACTCCTCTTTTTCCCCAGCTCTTTAATGAGACCGTATCTAAAATCAGTATTGTTGTTTCCTTTCTCCAGTTTTCCAGACAACCTCATTTCTTTTTGCCATCAAAAGCTCTCACTAATGGCTCAGAAATTATTCAGTTTATTTTCTAATTCTGTGTGGAAACCTTTGACTACTACTTTTTAAATTATTAACTTATTCTCTCCTCATCTTGGCATG
Source organism: Heliangelus exortis (assembly GCF_036169615.1). Lineage (NCBI taxonomy): Eukaryota > Metazoa > Chordata > Aves > Apodiformes > Trochilidae > Heliangelus > Heliangelus exortis. Next base: position 67,512,903 of record NC_092424.1, read on the forward strand.
TTGTAGGTGGAGTTTTCCAAGTTTAACACTCTTGGTAGCAGCAAGTGCTAGGTGCGTTAGTGGTTACGTTGGCTATGACAATTTTAGGGAAATTCCCTTCCATAGTTCTCCCATGCTGCTAGCAATGCAGAGACTATAAATATAGCCAAACCACAAGCATTTTTACCACTTTAGCTGATTTATGCAACATGATGGTGAAAATGTCATCAGGCAATCCCTGCACTACCATTCTTGTCTATATTAGAGGAAAACTTGGAGAACTTTTTAAACTTGCAATTTGCGGGTAAGGCCCTTCGATAAATTTGGCACAGTGTGCTAGAAATTATAACAAATACAATCAATTTTATACAGCAGTGGGGCCGCTTTCTTTCAATGCTAAGTGAAAATGAATGTGAAAATTCTCTAATAAATGTGCTTTTTCTTCAACAGACGTATGCATTTCAGCATGGAGCTGCTGGTTCATGTGGACCTACGGCATTTCAGGTGATGGGTCTGAACCAAATTCCTAGTAGTTTAATTCCTTTGTTTTGCTGCAGTAAGTAAGCTGGAATACAAATGTTTTCTTCTGATACCTGCAGTTTTAAAACGTGATTCGTAATGAGCAAAAGTCTTACTAATATTCTGAGGAACCACAAAAAACAACTGGACAATATTAAGACTTAATAGAAAATAAAATCCACATTATACTTTAATATGCCAATAGTTAGTAAAAGTGAGGATATATTTTGATAAAGAATGTACACCACTAGCAAGCCCAAAAAGAAAAAATATGTTTCTACATGCAAATATCCTCCCTAAATTAGGCTCCTCCCTTCTTATAAAGGCAGCTGCCAGCTCACAGAACAGACATCAGAAGTATTTTTGTTTCAGTACATAAGAATGGCCTCAAAGCGTCACTAGAGAGCTATCTATAATCTCTTTCTAGCTACACTCAAAAGATTTTGGCGCTTCGTGATCTTTTCACTCAAGAGCCACTTGTAATTTAATCATTCTTATTACTTCAAATGCCCGTCACTATGCATGGCGATGAAAATGCCCCAGCCACTTGAACTTGGAAGGCAAGACTTTTGGTACCAGGGTTCAACTTTTACGAAGGCAAAGAGAATGAAGTGAGAAAAAAAACTTGCAAACAACATAGAACTCAAAAAAGCAAACGAACGGAAAAACAAAAACCAAACTACACAACAAAAACCCCACACAGAACCAAACCCAACCAATAAAAACAAAACAAAACAAAAAAAAAGGAAGTTGGTGGTAATTAATTCCCTCTTCCTTCATAATCTTGACCAAGACAAATAGAAATGTGAAAATGTGATTTTAACAATGGTAGGAAGTAAAATAGCCTAACCTTTTCTACATTTAGCCTGTAAGCTTTTTCAGGGCAGAGACTGTCTCTCATAAGTGTTTACATAGTGCCAAGCACAAGCATGGCTCATATTTAATCTGGGTCCTTTGAGTCCATATCACAATATAAATATTTCGTAGTAGTAATTCTTACAGGAACAAAACTTTTCTTTGCACTACTGTTCAGAAGCAGTCCCCAGATGCCCTTCTCCTTTGGGATTTCTTCCTAGCTGGCCATGTCACTGTCATTTGCTGTTCAATTGCCTTTAATGCTAAAGATTTATGTAAAAGAAAGCCTGCAGTAAGATTGTGGAAAATGAAACAACAGAGTCTCACTTGCAAAGGGTACATGTCTTACATGTATGTTACTACACTCAAATGTTACTGGGAACATGTTGTGCTCTGCTCCCTTTTGGTATCACTTGAAATTGTGTGGCTTTCCTGGAGAGTTAACCTATGCCTCATTTTGTCTTTGTCACAAAAGATAAAGAGTATATTCTTTCTCCTAAAATCTTCTCAAACAACTTAACACTTCCATCTCTGCAACTCCACACGACAGAGCCACGCAGAACATTTGCAATGATTGCTTCTTGCAATTACACCCAGTACATCTACTCTGATGTGTTTAGAAGGCAAGCTTCAGAAGTACTAGTTTGTTTCTACTTCTATATATCCACAGATTATTAAACTAATGACTATCATAACATGTATGCAATAACAACAACAAGATGCAAATCAAAGCCCTAAAGCCTCTTTAGATTAGATTAGATTAGATTTGCACTGGGATTTAAATAGAGAACAGTTGGCTTGGAATCTCTTTTCTCTGTTTACTAAAGTTGATGGTCCTATTCTAACATACTGGAAAGATATTTTCCCCTGTTTTCTTCCCTTTGGCTTAATTTATAGTAACATCAGAAGAGTCATGATCTTGAAATGACAACTTTCTGTGTAGACAACACAAAGGCAAGCAATTTACCAGATCACATAGCATTCAGTAGATATTAACAATCACCAAAAACATTTTTACATTGAAAAGAGTAAATTTTCCTGATGATTTATCCAAGTGAGCTTTTAAGTACATTTCTGCATTGTCACTTCAATGCATAGGCTTGTCAAGTATGATACAGTCTCCATGTGGTGGTGGAAAAAGCGAGGCCTGATGAACCTGAGGACAAATTTCCAGCAGGGTCTCATTTTTCTCATTTGTGACAGAAACACATGAAAGTGCCCCTGTCTGTTTTGCCAGTGTGCTCCTGTGTGTCTTCAGTCTCTCAACAGTCACTTCTCTTGTTCTTTTACTGTACAATCTCCATTTCAGTTTGCAGGTGGATGCCATGTAGAAGAATCAAATTAATTTCTCTTACCATTAGCAATATTTATGAGGGAATTTCAGATATGCTTTGTATTGATTACCTTCCCTCTCAAAGGTCCTTGTGACAGAAGAATGAAGAGAAAATGAATCCTTTGCAAAAGTCCTTATCTAATTTAGAATCTACATGCATTGTTTCTCCATGTGAGCACTTACTCATGAAGTCAGATGTTAGATGGAAGAATAAAATATTAAAACAGAATTCAAAAATACCTGTATAAAAACATTCAAGGAAACAGATCAGGAGAAATTATATTCTCTCCACTCTTTCACATTTTCTTCCTGGATATTTCTTAGAAACCAAGTACATATGTAGCATATGCAAAAAGAGAACCAGGGGAAAAAAATCATGTTCTGTCATGTATTTTGAGTATCAGCCCATGATTTGCTGCCCAGTCTCCTCAGAGGTGCTGTGTCTGGTGAGCTTGCTTTAACAGGCTCCTGAACTGACATGTAAGGCTTGTGACTGGTTTAATGATTCATTCCTGAAAAAATGTTACCTCCATCAATTTTATATTTGGTTTCCTTGGTAGTTTTCAAAAGGGGTTTGGTTTTTGCACTCTCGTGGAGACAGTGTCTCATAATTAAATAATTTTTAAAGACAGAAGTGGGCTACTTAACACCTATGACAGCCTTGCTTTTTCTCGAGGGATAGAAAGAAAGGAGTTTCTTCCTTCAGTTTGGTGGTTTCTCTTTTTATCCTCTCCTTCTCCTTTTGTAGAAGTCCTGCCTATACAGGTCCTCATTTACTGATCCAGTTTTTTCCAGTGAGGAGCCTATTAGCAATAGTTCCACAATGGGTTTCATTTCCTTTGAACAGCAGGTCACCTTTTTAAGCATGGATTTTGTGTCATCAAATTAATTTAAAATATTCAGAGGGGTTTACATACCAAGTTTCAGAGAGATAACTAGTATAGGCTAGCAAGTCATTTCTGGTAGCTACTTTTACAGCTACTCGCAAAGTACCATTTCCCTGACCAATAGCTTGATAGGTATTTTATTTTCTCTTTCTTTTTTAGAAATTAAGCTGTGAACTTCAGGACACAGTTTGGACTGCACCTAAAAATCGATCTCTAGTCACCTTGGTCTCTGCTAAAAGCAACTATAAAATAATTCACTACCAACACAATCAGCTGTGGAGCTGGAAAGGACGACAGAAGGTAGTGTTGCTTGACTCAAAACAATTCCTCTCCAGTATTCTACTAGTGCAGATCACAAGAATTAACCTAAGAACCCCAAGTCCTGGAATATTTACCTACTTGGTGATAACAATGCATACACCACTAGCAACACTTCCCCATATTGCTGTTCTGAAATCAGAATTGTGGTAGGAAAAAAAAAAAAATCCTCCTTCAATTGAATAATGGATTTGTTGCTTTATCTAAATTCACCATAGCTCTGAGAACTAATATTCCATGTATTTTGTTTGGGTCTTTCTAACTGCAAGTATTAATGTTGTTTCATCTAGTATCTTGGTAATCCTGTTCTGGACATATTTGTCTTCCTATAATAAAGACTGAGGGCAAAGACATGTAAACAATACCTGTAACCTCCCTCAGTTTTTTTAAACTGAAGTTAACTGAAGTTTTATGTCACCTCTACCAGATAACGTTATCCATATCCTAAAATAGGGGAAGTTCTGAAGCCGAGCCTCTTGCTTTCATATAGAAAGTGTACTCAATAATAAAGCCCAAATTTACGTACTCCTTACTTTCTCCTTTATTGACAGGGCAACACTTTGGTCACTCATCTGTTTAGCCATAATCATAATTTTGATCTCATTGATGTCCCTCCTCCAATCTTCCCAATAGGCCACATTCCCACTTCAGAGGTCTCTCAACAGTTGTCTCTGTAAACACATCATAAAATTCGGTGCTACAGCTTTCCTCTCCAACTCCTCAAACAAGCAACAGCCCTGACGAGCTCACCCTGCACCACACTGGCATTCCCCAGGGCAAGAAAATGCACAGACTTTCAGTAACCTTGCACTTCACCATGAGACCACCTCCTACATTCCTTTATCCCAGTCACAGGAGGCTGCCTGGCCTGCCTGCCTCTGCCCTGTTGGACTCGGTTGCAATCGCAGTAGTTTCCATTCATTGTCAATTAGCTGAGGTCCCTGGAATTGTAAAGAGGACAAATTAACCTCACTGTCTACAATATGTTATAAACACAATATACTATTTTCACTTGCTGCATACTTTGGGAAAGAAAGTACCTGCTTTATTCTATCCCAGTGACCTCAGCAGGGTAGAAAAACTGGCTATGACCTAGAAACAGGATGCTTTCAACTAAGCTTTTGCTGTGGAAAACACATTTTACCTAAGTCTCTTAAAACCTAACAGGCAAACACTGAAATGAGATGGAGCTCGCCAACAATGACCTTTTTCTGCTTTTTTACTACACAAGGCTGACTTCATGGGACTGACTTTGCAGTAAACCATTAATTGCTGTAACACTTTCAAAGTAAAACACGTATTATTCTAGATTTAAACAAACAATCAAAAACAACATATAAGAACTTGCAACTTCAAAAAACCCAATCAAAGCAGATGAAAACGTTTGACCTTTATCCCATCATCTGCAAGTGAAGCTCAAGAGTTAACTTTTGAACAGTATCAGATAACAAAAGATTCTTACAACAGAAAATATCCTCTCTCACAGAGCAAATACTTGAATATGCAACATTTGCAATAAATACAACCAACAAGAGTTTTTAAGTATGTCAGAAGATGATATATGGACACTTGGTGTGGATAGGGTGCTCGTCCACACAAGCAGGAAAATGAACAGGCTCCAGCAGAAGCCAAAATTTAGTCTTCCCTCCCCCAGCTTGCCTTTCCCTTTTTTGCTTCATTCCCTTGCCTGAAGGCAAAGTCTCTACAATTTCACATCAATAACCATCAGATACAGAACTCAAGCACTTGAGGTAAAACACTGTGATTTGGAGAGTCTGAGATGAAGTTTAGATATAACCAAGAGAGGCATGAAATTTGAAAGGACTTGTATCCAACCAAATTTTTGACCTTGAAATAGGAAGACTTCAGTTTACATAAATAAACATAAAAAAGTAAATCGCTGGATCCCCTGGTCAGGCAAAACTGGATTCCAGTTTAAGTTTTACCTAAAAATATGACATTGTTTCAGCACAAGAGAAGTTACATCGTTCATAGCAATAATAACATTCTGCTAAAAAAGAACCACAGCAATGAACAAGACAGGCATATCAGCTTGAAATCACACATCTTACAGTCACATGCACTCAAATTCTGAGTGAATTTGTTAGAAATTATACTTATTACAAATAGTATTTTCACTGAGGCATAACAGCAACCAATGACATTAAAAAAAAAAAAAGCATAAAGCCTTCTCAGCCAGATTAACCATTTTACCCCTCACTAATGCCTAGCCCTTTGTTTTTCTTGTACATAAAGAAGGATATTCTACAATTGTATGGGAGGGACCACTCAGTACCTCAGGGACAGAGGGGGGAGTGCAAATCTTGCAGTTCTTTGGCAGAAAGAAGCAACTTAAAACTCCTTCATTTCTGTTATCCCACACCCCTTCCAATTCCCATCTTCTTAAAGCTCATGGTGGACAACTGATATAACCAAATCTCACCCAACTGCTGGGACCAGAAGAGTAGACCATGCAACTGGTCTTCTTCAGACATATTTTTTAAACTCTACCATTAAGACTTGGCAAGAGATTTCAAGCCAAGCTAAGCTATGGAATGACAAAACTCCAGGCCAGGAGTCCAGCTCCTAAGGCAGGAGGGATTCTGCACCCCAGGAATTGGAAGCACTTCAGAAAATTCCACCAGCTGAGAGGGAAAAAACTGGAAAAGAACCTTCCTAGTGAACATTTTCTTCAAATGTACTCATAGTTTAAAAAAAAAAAAAAAATTAAAAATTCAGACTTCTCCTTAAGAATCCTTGGATTTAAATATATATATATATATTTATTAAAAAGAGACATTGACTCTTATGGCCAAGACATCATGCATCTCAGAACAGGTTTTTACAGCCATGTTATAAAAACCCCTTAGCAAAGCAATTATGCACTAGACTTCAAACACATGTACTCCAAGAATGACACTGGTGTGGAGGATCTTGTTTTACATCCATTTATTTTTGTCCCTCAGCAATTATAGCATAGTTTCAATACATTTCTAAAGCTATAGAGAAATACCAGGGCAACTAGAGTACATACAAGCCAAAGTTAAAATGGTAGACAGCTGAATTTAAAAAAAAAACACAAAAAACCCCCCAAAAAACAAAACAAACAAACAAACAAACAAAAAAAAAACCCCAACAAACAGAAACCAACAAACCAACAACAAAAAAGGTATGCAGGAAACCTACTATACTTCATTCAGTTTAGGCTTTGTTCTTTAGGGAACAAGGTGCTAACGTGCCATTTTCTCATAAAATGAATCATAATTGCTTCCAAAGAGTTTCAGCTGAAAATTTAGGTGGAAGCAAGTGTAACACTAAACTTTCTCCTATAAACTTAGAAGCAACACTTTTTTTTGAATCCATTTCCACCCTCCAAATACCACTGCTGCTTTTCTTGCATGAGCCCACTATTTTATTAAGGCATAATATGCCCTGAGCAATATGCTGGAAATTAGCCAAAAAGCCTAACAATTAAAGGCAAGCACCAAGTGATTATTTTTATAGACAAATTTTGAAATCTGTTTTGTAACTCACCTGTACTTGAGAGTAGCACTTGAGGAAAGAAAGAAAATACTGCTTTTAATAAGTCCTTTGATCAGAATGGCAGTGTTAATTCCCCCTTGCTCCCACCAGACTCAAGTTTTCAAGCTAATTGTCTTGGTACCACAGCAGGTCCAGCACACCAAGACTTAGGTAGGACACCTGTTCAAGAGCAAAATTTTTAAGCAACGAGGCACAAAAATTTCAGTGCTCCACCCTAATGCAATTCAAATTAAATCTTATTTTCCTCAAGAGGCAAGACTCGTATGCTGGACACCTCTGGTCTTAAAAGCAATACTGAGCCTGAACAAGGCAATCATACACTGTACAAGCTCAGACTGCTTTCCAGTCTTCATTTAAGAGCCAGAAAAGACTATAAATTACATGGCGCACTACCTGATTTCTCTACAAGATGCACATTTATTACAGAGTTTGGGATCTAAGAAAAGTAGCTCTCAAAGATAGTGGTAACAGCACACATGACTCTCTCTAAACAAATTTAGAAAATACTGGCTAGTCCCTTTCAGCTACCAGAGTATCCATAAAAGAAAGACAACCAAATTATACATTTTATTCACATTTATTTTTCGCTTTTAGTGTGCTCACAGAAAATTAGAACACCTTAAGCAGGAGTTTAATAGCAATTTTTGTAAGCAAAGTTACATTCCATCTCTAAGTCAAATTGGTCAAAGCTTCTCCAGTATTTACAAAAACATGATAGACAAGATGCTACACAAAAAAACCATTGCATCTGAAGAGTTTTCTTTTATTTTCAAAGACAACTGGAAAAGAAAGCATTGTCTGCTGTAATCAAAAACATACCACAGTATAAACAGTAACCATTCCACTTATCACAGCTTGGTTGAGTTTAAAATTTGTGTTTAAAAGGTCCGAGATGACTGCAGTTTTACAAAAATGGGCAGGGTGGAAAGAGTTGCAAACTTCATGTGCTTCTGGATATCAAGATTTGTTTTTTTTTTTTTATACAATAGTCACAGTTAAAAACACCCTGCTGGTAATACATAATTACACTTTATTAAGGTCATAAACCAGCAATAAACAATAAAGCCTATACAACTTGTATTTCTACTTAATCACTGACTGATACAGCTAACATGAGATAAGTGAAAAGTTCCTATGGTTTAAATGAATTCCTAAGACTATGATCTCTTTATCTGGGTATTGATTCTTAATTTTATTTTTTTTTTTCCTTTTTCCTTTCCTTCTTAATCAAGACTTGTAGTGTTGTAAACCTTATAGAACATCTGCCTCACAAAATACATCGTAATAACTTTTTTTTTAAAAAAAAGACTAACCCCTTATCATTTCTGGCGGGGCACGCTCCCGGTAGGGGCTGCGCGCCCCGAGTTCCCCACTGCGGCCCCTGTCACTTCATTTGAGATCCCTTATTAACCCACCCATCTCCTTCATATATGGGCATGTCCATAGACCGATCGGGAAAAGTTTTAATAATATGAAGAGTTGCAAAGTATGACATAAACAAACGAACAAAAAAAATTTTGAAAAAAAAAAGTAATCAAAAACCAACCGAAAAACAAACCCGAACCAACCAAAACAAAACATTAATACTGATGAAAAAAAACCAAAACAAAACCCCAAAACACAGAGGGTGGGAGAGGAGGGCGGAGGGGGGCCCCCCCCCGCCCGTTGGAATGGCGGCAACACACAACGATTTGAGATGGGAGCTGCGGGGGGAGAGAAAAAAAAGAAACGAGACATCTTTTAAATCAATCCCTGGTTGTAGACAAGTTCTCCGAGACCAGTACCTGGCACCACTCCAACAAACATACAGGGGGGAAGAAAAGTCCGTCGGCGAGGGGCGGCGGCGGGCGCTTTACTCCGCCGACTCGGCGGCGGGTCCCTCCGGACTGCTCTCGGAGGGGGGCTCCGGCCGTGCCGCCGCCGGCTCTTCCGCGGGGGTCGCCTCCTGATCGCCGCTGCCCGCCTCGCTCGTAGCGGCGCCGGCTCCTGCCGCCTCCTCCGCCGCCTTCGCCTTTCCCTCCGCCGCCTGCTGCTGCTGCTGCTGTTCCTCAGCTGCAGCCGCCGCCGCCGGGGCCTCTTCTCCCGCCGCCTTCTCGGGGGCGGCCTCGTCCGATTTAGCCTCCTGCGAGTCCCCCGCCTCCTCCTTCGCCGCTTCGGTGCTGTTGGCGGCGGCCGCGCAAGCCTCCTCGGCGGCGGCCTTACCCTCCTCGCTGCCCGCCGCCTCGGGGGCCGCCGCCGCCTCCTCCTTCCCGCCCTCCGCCGCGGCGGAGGCGCCGCCCTCGCTCTCGGCCCCCTCGCCGGTCTCCTTCTTGTTCTTCTTGAAGGAGAAGCCGCTCAGCTTAAAGGACTTCTTGAAGGAAAAGCGCTTCTTTTTTTTTTTCGGGGTCTCGCTGCTGGACGAGGGGGTCGCGCCCTCCTCAGTCTTGGGGGAGGCCTCGCCCTCCGCTGGGGACGCCGGCTCGGTGCTCTCCGCCTCGGCCGCCTCCTTCTCGGAGGCGGGCTCTGACGAGGCCGCCTCCTCCTTGCCCGTCTCCTCGGCGGGAGCGCTGCCGTTGGCCTGCACCTCCTCCTTGCCCACCTCCGCCGCCGCGGGGGAGGCGTCGCCGTTCACCTTCACGTGGCCGTTCTCCTGCAAGACAGCGACGGGCGTTACCGGCCGTGCTGGGGGGGTTGTGGGGGAACGCGGGGTGCCGCCGCCGCCCTCCCCGCCCAGCCGCTTTTTCCTCGCCCGTTTTCTGCTTCCGCCATCTAAACCTCGGGCCCTCCATCGGCCGGGCCGGGCCAGGCCGGGCCGCGGCGGGCAACCCAAGCGGCAGCCACCAGAGGGCGCCGAGGCTCCACGCAGCGGCGGCGCCGCCGCGCACCCCCCGCCCCCGGCGCGCCCCGTCCAGTCGCGGCGGCGGCGCGGGGCGGGGAAGGCTAACAAAGCTCACCCGGCCCCCCGCCCGCCGCTGCCCCTCCGCCCGGGCGGTGCGGCCAAGCGCCCCCGTCCTCCCCCCCTACTCCGCACACCCCCTCCCCCTTTTCCGCGCCGCATTTGCATCTTTCAGGCGCCCGGAGCGCGGCTGGCTGCCCCGGGCGGCAGCTGCAGGGGCGACGGGGGGTGCCCGCCCGCAACGGGGCAGCAGGGGCACGGCCGGCCCGGCGCCCGGCTCACGTGTGGGGGGGTGTGGGGTGACAAGATAGCCATGTCCCGCGGCTGCCTACACCCCGGAGAAGCGGCCGCGGACGGGGCGGGAGGCGCAACCCCTGCCCCGCGCTCCCGCCGAGGTCCGAGCCCCCCATCCCGGCGGTTCCGGCCCCCGGCACTACACAACCATCCCGCTACCACGAGAAGCGTTTCGCCCCAGTCCCCCAGCGTCTTCGGGAGAAGGAGGTTAGGCGGGCAGAAAAAGCCAAGTGGTACAAGATCCTTCCGTTTACGAGCCATTGGGACACCCCGCCGTAATACACGAGGGATTTAAAATTAAAAAGGAAAAACAACACCAACAAACAAAAAAGCGTGCCCCCTCCCCCCACAAGCAGGAAGGATAAAGGAACGAATCATTCAAAGCTGAGCCCGTTCAAAAAAATATAAAGCAATCATTCCTTTGCCTCGAGTTGCAAAGATAAAAGGATCGACCGTATTCTCCACTGAACGTGCCACTGGGGCATCAAAGGAAGAAGAATTAAACAGGATGCGAAAGAGAGTCCGTCGAAGTTGGCTTAAAAAAAGGTGCAGGTTTAATTTTTTTTTTTAATTTTTTTTTTTTACCTGTCCATTCGCCTTGGATGGAGATGCAGCCACAGCTTCCCCAGGTTTCTCGGCGGAGGCTTCACCCTTTGCAGCGGTCTTGGAGAACTGGGCACCCATGCTGTCTTATTCAACAAAGAAACTCAACAGATCCAAAAGGAGGGGAAACAAAGAGCGTTGGGTTGGTATAAATACTGGGCGATCAGCAGCAGCAGCAACACACACACACACCAGAGGAGAAAAAAAAGAGAAGAGAGAACAGAACCGATTATAATGCACTCCTTTTAAAAAATTTAAAGTTGAAGAGATCAAAAAGCAGCAGCACAGGAGGGAGGGGAAAAAAAAGGAGGAAAAAGTCGAGTCGAAAAAAAAAAAAAAAAAAAAAAAAAAAAAAAAAAAAAAGAGCCCAAGTTTAGTAAAAAGAAGTAATAAAAAATCCCAGATTTGTAGCCGTACTGTAGACAAGGAGAAAATGGAGAAATCTCCCTGGTTGCTAATAAGATGCGGAGTCCAACGCCCAAGTGCACAGATGAATGGGCTTCCCGAGCGGTGACGGCAGCCCTCCGCCCGGCGCCGGCCAATCGCCGCCGCGCCACACAAAGGGGGGCGGGGCCTGGCCGCCCGGCGAACAATGGAGCCGCGATGGCAGCGGTTTGAAATCAGCCCCCGGCCGATAATGAATGTGCTGCTCCGGCGCGGCGCGGGCGGGCACGCAGAGCCCCGCGCCGGGGAGCGAACAAAACACCCCGAGAAAGCGGGGCGGGCGGGCGGGGACAATAGTGCGAGGGGCGTGCGGGTGAGTGTGAGTACCGAGTGTGAGTGTGAGCCCGTCCCGGCCCCGCCGCCTGCCCCCACCCGCTGCCGCCGTGAGAGAGCAACAGATAGTGTGTGCGAGCCGAGACCGGGGCGGGGGGAGAGGGAAGGAGGGGATTTACTGCCTTTTTTTTCTTTCTTTCTTTCTTTTTTCTTTTTTTTTTTTTTTTTTTCCTTTTTTCCTTTTTCTTTTTCTCTTTTCTTCCCTGGGCTTAATTGGTCGCGATTGTTAAATCGCCCCCAATTTGGAAGGTATTTGAACCACGTAGATCGGGTTTCTCCGAACGAGATCACGAGTCGAAATTAGTAGGTCTGTAGGCCAGATGTTGCAAACCCTAAAGCAGCGGCGGCAGGAGCCGCTGCCGAAGCAGAAACGGACCCCTCCCCCACCTCGATATTGGCTTGGAATAAAATATTTTGTGATTAGCCTACGGCTCTAATTAGCTTCTGCCGTCTGATTATTCCTGATGTGTGTTTTTAAAGTATTTTCTGAGGCGGTGACCCATTTCAAGATTGCATTTCCACGCACTCAAGTAGTGGGCGAAGCGACATTACTGGGGAAGCATTTGCGCTTTCCCAAACCCCAGCCCCGAACGTGTATTTATGTTGAATTTAAACCCTTGAATAAGATGTAACCCGAAACTAATGCATGCGAATTAACGGTGATCTGGGCCGCTTAGCAGCGATGGGGTGGGTGAAGTACCACGGAGCCGACTGATTTCCTTTCCCGGGGGAGGGGGCAGCGTGTGCGGGGTGCCAGAGCTGGCTCCCTCCGTGCTGCGATGCGGGAAAGGCTGGCCCAGACTTCCCCCACGCCCCCCGACACCACCACCCCCTTTTAAGGAACAGAAACGAGCGTCAGAACGATCGTTTCCCAAACTCGGGTAATCTCATCCAAACGCCTCTTGTTTATAAACAACGATGTTAAAATTATTCCGATAATGAAGGGCTGCAGAGAAGGAAGGCTCGGCTCCGCCGCCCACCCTCCCCTCCCCGCGGATTACCCGGGGCTGGTGGGGCCGGTGGGCTTTGTGCGGCTGCCGCCGCCGCCTCTCCGTAACCCCGGCGAGGACAGACGTTTATTTCCAGCTGCTCAAGGGAATATTTCGTTTATTGGGAAGCAAAAGGGGGCATTTGTTTGTTTGGTTGGTTGGTTTTTGCAGGAAGATACAGCCTCTCCCCCCCGCCCCCATTTCACGCACAGCTCCCCCGCCACCCGGAGCCGCCGCTCCCTTTGTCTCGCCCGCCGCCGCCGCCCGCCCCGCCGAGCCCGGCGCAGTGGCCTCCCGCTCCCCCCACAGGTTATCCCCACATCGCCCCCAAACGCTCCTCGGTCCGGGGCCGCTCACCCCACGACAACACCCCCTCTGCCCCCCGGGACCGGCGTGGGGGGCGGCCGCTGTCCCCGCCGGAGGTGAACGCCCAGGGCGGGGCGGGGGTGCCGCCGCCGCCGCACCCCGGGGCTCTCTCGGTGGGGCCGCGCCATGGGCGGTTTCCCTGGAGACAGCCGGGGGGCGGCGGGGGCTCCTCAGCAGGGCCGCGAACGGGGCGGGGGCGGCCCTGCCCGCCCCGGCGTCACCTGCGGCCGCCGGCCCCACCGCTACGGGGCTGGGTTGGGCTTGGATGGGCTCGGCGGGGACGAGCTGGGACGGGGGCGCCGAGGCGGCTGCTCCCGGGGGCCGCGGTGGCGGTACCCGCTCTGCGGGGGTCCCGCCGCCTGCTTCCTCCCCCCTCCCCTACCTCCTGCTCCCCCTCGGCAGGGCGGGCTTGGGGGAGTGGTGCGCGTCAGCGGGCACTGGCAGCAGACCGGGATGGAGAGAGCCGGAGAGGGCTTACCTTGCGGCGTGGCGGCAACGCGACGGTGGGGCACGGACCGCCGGACAGGTTCCTTCTTCGTGATCCTCCTCCGCTTCCCAAGGGGAGTCCACGGGTTGTGTTTTCTCTGCTCCTTTTAATCTGGATATTAAGCAGATTGGGATTTTGGTGGTGGTGGTGGGTTTGGGGGTGTTTTTTATGGTGGTGTTTTTTTTTACACTGACTGATGTAACAGATCACCTGAGAAGATCTGTTGGAAGACCATGACAAGACTTTGCAATCGGTATCAAAAGTCATCTGTCCACCTTGCACGCGTATCTGCAGTCCCACCTGCGTGGGCACATGAAGTTTTACTTGCCACCGCAGCTTCATCTGAATTTCAGAGTAGTATCACTGAAAAATTTCACAGTGGGAGTTTTGATGGTGCATGTTTCGCATTGTGCTTTTAATATTTGGGGTTTTGTTGTTTTTTTTTCCCAAACATTAAACAAACAAACAAACAAAAAGAAAGAAAGAAAAAAAATCCTTGACGGGTATTATTCTAGTTGCTTACTTCCACAAATTCTGTAGTCTCTGGACAAGCGGGAAATCTGGAATGCGTGTACACTCCCTCTGTCACTCCCAATGCACTACAACCTGGACAGCTATCCCTGTTTTCTAACCCAATCCCTTCAAGGTGAGGTGCAAATACAACATTTAACCCCTTGACTGACCTCTTGAGCCCACCAATTAAAAGTCTGCTCTATGTCAAGCCACACCTTTAAGCATCAAGCAAATAGGTATGCTGGAGGGGAGATTCTTCATCCTTAAACTTGCACTTTACTCAAGTTCCTGATCTTTTAATCTCCTTCCAACAGAGGAAAGAAGAAAGAAAAGAGAAAGAAAAATCAAAGCCAAAACAATCCCTCAATGGTGTGTTGCAGGAAGACTAAAATACAGTATTCAACAGTGCCTTCCACACAAAAAAATTCTTGCAGCATTTCTGCTTCAGGAACAAGGATGTCCCAGTGTAAAGGTGTTTCTTTACAGGCTACGGGCGATTCAGTGTCTGGAGAAAGTGTTAAGTGTATTTGTGTAAAGGATTTTACCACAATAGCTGTGTCAGCAAAAAATCATATTCTCCCCACTGGGGTAGGTGACACTGTTTCTAAGAACACGATGGTTGTGACTGAGTAGCTCACAAATAACAAGAGACACAGCTGGGGAGATGTGTGAGCACCACAGTTCAAGGGTGGTGGCAGGATCCTCCTCGCCTAGATCCACCACAGGGTATGGGCCCCACCATGGCCTATTTTTTGATTTCTAATTGCACCCCTCAGATGAAATTGTCTTTTTGCAGTGCTTCCAAAATGTGACTCCTCTCAGTACATTTTGCCTGAGGTTATTTTCATCTTCTACCTTTGGGAAGAGAGAAGACTGAGGTGTGTACAAAATGTTACAAATCAGTGTTGCAGCTGACTCAGTTCCTGATGCTCAGCTGTGACTTCATGATCATTAATACTGAAGCTGTGCTTTGCAGCTATGACTTCGGGCATAAGCACAAATTTTACTGTCAATCTAGTCAGGTATAAGCATGGCATATAGTGCTTGTGGAACAGTCTTCCTAGAGAAGTGATCAATGCCCCAAGTCTGTCAGTGTTGAAGAGGCATTTGGACAATGCCCTTAACAACATGGGTTAATTTTTGGTCAGCCCTAAATTGGTCAGGCAAATGGCCTAGCTGATTGGGTTCCTTCCAATTCAAATAGTTCTGTTCTGCTCTCTCCACTTCTCTCTCCTCTTAGCGCCTGTGGAAAGTCTAGAAAAAAGCTGCTAGCTTTCATCCCAAGACAAGGTAAAGGATAGTTGCCACATTTGGAACAAGACCTGAAAGCACTGCCACAGTCTGAGTTATGTGGCTGTGGAAATCCTGACCTTGCATCAGGTCCTCCAAAACCACTTTTGCCGTGATATGAAAGCATGGCTTCCAAATCCTGTAACAACCACTGCCAATCCTCCTATCTTGCTAATATCCATCTTTTTTTGTTGTTGTTGTTGTTTTTTTTGTTTGTTTGTTTGTTTTGTTTTCCCCAATAGTGTATAAACATTCCTTTTCATCTATTCATGCAAGGCAGACAAATGAAATGTTACTTTAATTTGATAGGGTAGGAAAAGGAGTAAATGGCTAAATTACAGCTCCCTGCTGGTATGGCAGTATGGCAGCTGCTCTTCAGAGTCCCAAGAAAACCCACCAGTGATACTCAGCTTTGGCTAAGGTTAAAGCACAATCATGAATACTCTTTAACTCCTGTTAAATTTTAAAACTTTTTAAAACATGTCCTAACTTGCCGCATGTAGACAGGACACAAATGTATTATAACCGGTTTGCTGGCAAATTCACTAAAATGCAACACACCCTGTCAACACAGAATTCGAAAACATTTTAATTAAAATATTCCTTTTTTTTTTTTTTTTTTTTTTTTTTTTTTTTTTTTTTTTTTTTCTCCAGTACACCTTTATCCTCGTCCAGGCAAGCCTTTAAAGAAAGCAAATCTAAAAGTGGTTTTGGGAGCTGGAATCCATTGTTTACAGAAATCCTGAACCAGCATGTGCTTTTTAGTGTTCCCGTTGTGTCTCTCCCCTGGGCTACCGAGTTCTGAAGAGGTGCTGAGAAGATTCGTAGTGTCCTGGAGTGCACTGAGATTTCTCCTCTGTGCACAGAGTGCAGCAAGCAAAACAACAACAAAAAAATTATGGTCAGAGATTACACTGAGAGACAGTGTTCCCTATATGTTGATGTACTCCAAAGCCTTGCCCTGTCCTTGCTATTATGGAGAAACAGTGTAACAGTCCTAGGAAGTGAAACATCTTGCTTTCCCAGGAACTGTCTAGGGAATTGCTTTCTTGTTTTAGTCTGTAAATACTTTATGATAAGGAGAGAACAGGACAGTATGTTTTGAATAATGTTAAAAGTTTCAAGTTCTGAAACTAAATTCAGATTCGTGGCACAGTTTCATCTTTTCCTACTTCTGAAACATTAGTATTTCATTATGTCCTAATCAGCCCTGAGATTTCTTACGGATGCAACTTCAGTTTCTTCAAGCTTTTCTCCAGTGTGGGCAGTGCTATCTAAAGCTTTTAACCTTTATGTAACTCACAACAATTACGAGTCCTTCACTAATATTTGCCAACCTTTTATTAACTGAATACATTCAACAATATTTGTTAAATAGGATGAATCTCCAGTATGGTGGGAAACTGAAAACTTAACAGAGCTAATATATTTTAAAAGTATCATGCCAGTTGTCTCTCTCATCTCTAATTAAAAAAAAAAAAATAAAAAAATCTGTCTGCCAACTTGATAACCAGCCTC
Source organism: Heliangelus exortis (assembly GCF_036169615.1). Lineage (NCBI taxonomy): Eukaryota > Metazoa > Chordata > Aves > Apodiformes > Trochilidae > Heliangelus > Heliangelus exortis. Next base: position 67,530,049 of record NC_092424.1, read on the forward strand.
AAGTAATGAGGATGATTACTTCTGAGGAAAAACAAACAAAAAAGCCCCAACCCAAACCAAAAATTCTTTAGATCATACAAAAGCTAAAACACTCCAGTAAAGTTGAAGCCCATCCCTGAAGAGCAGTCACAGCAAGAAACAACAAAATACATGGAAGGTGAGAATACACCACTGAATGACCCTGCTACATGCTGATTCTGCTTTAGTCAACCTTGCAGCAGGAAAAGTGGGCAGTGGGTCTGCACTGCACTAAGCAGTGCATGGACAAATAAATGGAGCTGGTAGCCCTGCAGCAGGGAGTTGTAAACATTTTACACCCATCAGCTATAAGGATAAATACTTCTCTGTCTGTAGTTCCCCTACAGTTTTACCCAGGCGAAGTCAATGCAGCTGCAGTCCTCTCTTCGTTCCTGTGCTTTGGTCCTACAGCTCCACTCCCTCCATTGTGCATGCCTTGGCTTTCCTCTGAACTGACAAGCCATTTTATAGAGTTAAACCAGTCAAAAACTGTTTTCTCTCTCTCTCTCTCTTCTCCCCCTACCTCCCTCCCCCCCCCCTCTCCTTTTTGAGGGGGGTCAGGGGATGGAGGGCAGTTTCCTGCTGGTTTGGCTTCTGCAACTCTTGGTGTGGCAAGACAAGCAGCAGCGATGACAAGCAGGTGATAACCTGATTCGGCAGAAAGTTAAGCTGCAGTTACAATGGCATTTGCTTCAGCAGCACCACTGCCTCACACAGACCCCCTTCGCTGTAGTTTCTGCTCCTTTCCACCGTCATGCTCCTCTTTCAATGGTGCTGAGAAGATGGAGCTGATAAAAAAGTGCATAATAACCAGGTATTCATTACAATGGCATTGACAGGTGATACCTCCTGAAGTTTTTTTGAAAGACCACGTGCACTTTAAGGGCAAGTACTTTGTGTCATATGGCTACAGCATTTTTGATGAAGCAGCCATCCTGGCTTTTATAAAGCCAAGCTAAATTGGAGGAAGGGGGTGGGAGGAAAGACACTTAAATGAGCAGAATCATGCATAATTATGTTGAAAAGTGTCAGAATGTGTGAAATGAAACTGATGGTCCCAAGTAAACAGAAACCCATCTAAAATAGGAAATAGGAAGTGTTTGTGCTTGACTCAGAGACGTGGATTCCTGATATTTAGTTGTGAACTGAAACAGTTTTATGGCTAAATCAAGCAAGGGCTCAGGGCTGTGGAATTAACAACCATCACATCAAATGCCCAGGCTCTCCATAAGTCTCAGGCAGTGGGAAGGAAGCCAAGTGCCAAAGTATGTAGAGTCTGGTACCCTGACCCTGAGTTTATGATTCCCACTGGACGGAACAACCGTGTTGTAGCCACAAGGTGCAAAAGGCTAAGCCAGTACAAGTTTTTGTTGTTATTAATATTATTCTTATTATACTCAGCTCAAGAAGACTGTTTGCTTTTGGTAGCTGTAATAAACAGTATGTATTTCATCCCAGTCAGGTTGGCAGAGATGTGTATGGCTTGCACTGTCTGGTGCCCTAGGAGGGCACAGATTTTATAACACTGGTCATATAATCCCCAGCTACATGGAACCACATCCAAAATAGGAAACAGGAAATAAAAAACATTTATACCTGTGTCAGGTGCTTGGATCCCTTATATTTGGTTGTAGAGGAGCATAGCCCTTCACACAGGGGCCACCTCTGACCTCTTCTGCTGCCGTAAAGTGCTTTAGCCCCTTTGAAAGATTAAGAGACACTTCCATTTCATCCAGCAGCTCAGTGGTGGGGCTCAGGAAACATGATTTTGATTTCCACCTAACAAAATTTGAATCCCTTCTTCCACCTCCCCCTGCGTTTCCCTAGGGGTGAAGGGACACAAATATTTCAGGTTTTGCTGAAACTGCTCAGCAAATAAATTACAAGTAGCTCTTTGGAATGAAGAGTTACAAAGTAATTGTTGAAAAAAATGAGCATTTTAGCGGTCTTGCCTGGACATGGAAGAAAGCTTTCCCTGGGTCCTTGGCTTTACTGAAAGTGCTGCTGTTTCCTGGCTTTTAGCTCTTGGAACAAGCAAGGGCCAGCACCCATTGCCCACTGTTAGCAATCTGACCCAGTGACTACAATATATAGTCGTGACCCCTTTTTATGTCATTCTCCAGCACCCCCAGTAATCAGTTCTTTGCAAAATGGAACAAACTAAGTAGAGGGAGCTGGTATTCCCCAGCACTGTTGCTCTTCCAGCTAGGCAGACCAGCTGCACAGATGTCACTGGGGTAAGAGAGAAGTGTGTGCCCCTTCTCCTTCTCTTCCATGCTGCAGGAACCTCCTTCACATGCAAAGTGTGTCAGTGCCCACGTCAATGCTTATCGATTACTTTGGACATCATCTTCACAGGGACCTCCTCTGTGTCTCTCCAGGGAAAGCTCTTGGGCAGCTGGTTCTGGAGTGCTATGAAGTCGGCACGACTGAGGTGGGACAGAATCCATTGGTTGGACACCACTGGTGGCACCTTCAGCCTCTTCTGTCTGTTGTGACATTTTGAAAAGCAGTGAGAGACCACACCTTTGAGATAGGGTTTCTTGGTACAGCCTGATGAATTCAGCAACTGAGTGATGGTTTTAAGTTCCCATTTTTGGTACAGAAAATAAAAATGCACACATGTCCTTCTGTTGATCTATCTGCAGTTTCAGCCTCTCAAGAGAGACGTGTTAATTGAGGATTTATATTAGATATGTGAGATTTTCCTTTTATTTATTTATTTATTTATTTATTCTCCTCCCTATTTCCATAGGGAAAGAATGAATGAGATTTCAGAATAGCATTTTGGTATCATGTACAATCACCACAATTTTATTTTGCTTAACATTATGTCTAAACATTTTCATGTTAGGAAGTGTTCATTCCATGTGTGTTACACCTTTTAGCCCCTTGCTTTTCATGGTGATCTCATGCAAAAGGGTTAAGCTAATATCCAGTTCTGCAAAACTCTAGAAGAATCCATCTTACTTATAGAGTAAATCTAGTTCTCACTAGGAGTATGGATATGTAGGATGAGAGGCAACAATTTAAGTTATATATGTAACAGAAATGGCCATCTGCACATTGAGGGGATTGATCTCTTAGCATCAAAATAGATAAATGGAAGGGCCTTAAGATTTTGCAGTATAAATGTTCCTGTACTCACTTACTGATTCCTGAATATGTAGTGACTGGAACAACTGAGAGGTCACTTCTCCAGCCAATATTGCAAGAAACCACAACTGTGAGGCTGAAAGGTTTCAGGCCAGTAAATTAAGGGTTGTTAACACAAATGGGTTAACAACTACAAATTCAGCTGTTTGGTTTAGAATGGCAGATATGCATAATGCAAGAGACAGGAGAGGTTATTGGTGACCTAGCTGGTTTAAAGTAGGGATATTTGTGTCCATATTGTTGTCCTGTAGCAGACTTCCTATGTGTCTGGGTAAGTTTCTGTAGGTATATCTGCCCTGCAGACCAGGTTGCTGAGTTTGGGCACTAGCTGTAGCTGTTGTGGATATTTCGTAGAATCATAGAATCCTAGAATTGGCTGGGTTGGAAGGGACCTCAGAGATCATCAAGTCCAACCCTTAATTATTTGAATGAGACATGAAGATATGTACAGATAAATTGACTCCACATCTTGGTGAAGAAAATTTTTGAGCCTTGGACTCTCTTCCCGTATCTGTGTTACCAAAGACACCTTGTAACCAAGCTGTCATCAAGCAACTGCCAAGCAAAGGCATCAGGAGGGCTGCATAGATGAAAAAGAAGCTCCTGATTAACCCCAATGTAAAAAAGTAACCCAGCAGGAGAAACAAGTAAGTGACCCAGGAGGAAAACACACACTGTCCAAGTGTGGAAGGATGGAGTTAGGAAAACAAAGGCTTACCTCGGAATGGATCTGATGAGGGACAAGAGAGGCTTCTGCATGTATATCAGCAGCAAGAGGAAGACTAGGAAACCTGGGGGTCCATTGATAAATGGGGTTGGGATCCTAGTGACAAAGGAGACAGAAAAGGCCAAAGGAATGAATGCCTTCTTCACCTCAGTCTTTGCTGGTAAGACCAGTCTGCAGGAACACCAGGCCTCTGAGACAAGAAGGAAAATCTGTAGCAAGGAAGACTTTCCCTAGGTGGGAGTGGATCAGGCTGAGGGGAACTTTTAAACAGACCCCATACAATTCTTGTATAGGAGACCTGCCTGATGTCACTTCAAGGATACTCTCAGTTATCTTTGAAAGGTTGTGGTGATTGGCACAGAATTCGAGGACTGGAAGGAAGCAAAGGTCACTCCTATTACCAAGAAGGACAAGAAGGAGGATCTGGGTAACTACAGGCCTGACAGCATGTTCTCAGTTACCAAAGAGAGGCTGTGGTGTCTTTGTTCCTGGAGGTCTTCAAAAGCCATCTGATCAAAGCCCTGGGCAACCAGCTTTAGATGACCCTGCTTGAACAAGTGGATTGGACCAGACTATCCCCAGAGGTGCTTTCCCATCTCAAGAGTGCTGTGATTCTGTATGATGTGGTGTGTGATAATGTCTGTAGTGCTGCCTCAGCTACACCTATACTCACTTCAGTTTCAAGACGTTGCATTTCTGTGACCTTCTGTCTCATTTAAGTGGTTTATGAAACATGGATATTAATAGGCCCTTCTGTGTGTCTTAGAAGAATAAATACGCCAAAGGTTGTGAGGTGCTTTCAGTAAACAGGGCATACAAATACCTTCTGTACACATTTACAGGAAAGAGAAACTTTAAAATCTTTTTTCCCCTGTGCAATACAAATTACATTAAAGAGTGAGAAAACAATATCTGTAACAATGTTCTTGAAACTGAGTCCTAGGAAGCTGAGAAAATTACAGGTTTAATGTGAGTCCCTGCCTTTATATGTTCCCATGCCTTCTATGATACTGTGTTAGAGTCTATACAGAGAAGATGGAGTTGTGTAACAGTGTTTTTTGTTTGTTCCTTTTAAATTACATTTCCTCACACTTTGCTAAGGTCTTCCATTTCCCCCATGCAGCTATAAAAGGCTGGCTTCAGTCTGTTTAGGCTCCAGCCATGCACACAGTCTTTTATTGACAAAAGCAGATGGCGATTTCCCCTACAATCCGTTTCCTTTTCACTGGCTGGCATGTGAAACATGGAGAGCATACTGGAGGACACGCTGTCATACCATGCTAGCTTCCAAGTACTCCTCTGACAGTGGAGTGACCAGGACCTTCCTGCTCATGGGGGTTCTGAATTCCTGGAAACTATTTCACATTTGGCTGAGAGCTATTTTGACAGTCTTCAGCTGTATCCTTTATTTCTTCCTTCTTAGCATGTAAATGTCCTCTCTGTAGCACCTATTCTTAGAGTATTTATAGTTCTCTTTTTTTAAAGCTTCTCATTCCCACTTCCTCTTTTTTATTTAAGTCAGCCCATTTTCATCTCCTGGGCATGCCATGTTACACAAAGCACATACATTCAGGCAGTGAAATCTTGTGTCTTCCTCAAATTATCTCATGATTCTGGCCTTTATTATTCAGTTTTCAGTCTTCAAAGTGGCAGTTATGTCTTTTTTGCCATGCTGCCTCTTGCGCTTACTAGGAACTCCACAATATGTATTATTATCTTCCCTTGCGTTCTTCCTTAAAAATCTCCTTTTCTACTACACCTACCAGTGTGAGAAATGCAGAGAAATGACTGGTTACTGTGTTGATTTCATTTTTTTTCCCCCTTGTATTTATTGGTAGTTATTTGGAGTCTGAAACCTCTCTGCCATCAGGCCTCTCTTTGTGTGCTGGCATTGCCTTATCAGTTAGCACAAGGACAGAAAATGTGTGAATTTAAGCCTCCGAGCTGTTTTTAATCTTGGCAGTCCCTAAGCAGAATTCTTCTTTCTGCATCTTACTCAGCATTGCTAGGGAGGATGTGCAGCTCACACAGTGTGTGGGCATAAAGCCTGTAAAGAGCTTTGGAGCAACAACTGGTTTGACACAGCACATGGAAGAAACAATTTATCTTTCATTCTTAGACCCCCATACATCAAGGGCACATTCATTTCTCTACCTCTGTCAGGATTTTTAGATTGCTTTTCATTGGACTGCATTCAGCACTATTTCTTTCAGAACTATTTCTATGTAAATTTTTCATTCATGTACAAAGCAAAAATCCTGAAGTGGGCTAATAGAGCATCTGAGTCATTGAAATGTTTATAAGCCTAATATTGCATTCACATTACTAAAAAATACTGAAATGTTTTTCCTTAAATATGAATGTTATGAAACATTTATGATCATGGGAACTTTTTGCATTCTTAAGCGCTGTTAAATTTTTGCATACCACAGCATTTGAGATGTGGTCATGGTGGTCTGGAAGGCTGCAAGAATGAAGCACCTCCACAGTAGTAGGGGCAGGAAAAATTCAGTCCAAAGATGATGAGAAAACTGTGATTATCACTGTCTGTGTAGTTTTCAGTGCCTGAAGAAAACAGGTACCATCATGCTTTTTGAGATCCTCTTCCAGGCTCTGTACATTTGCAGCAAAACAGAGTTCTATAGTCTGCAACTTCTGTGGTGGTGACAGGAACTCACATTCAGTCAAATTTAAAATGGAGCAGGTAGATTCAGAACACTCAGTCTTCCAAGTCTGTACTTCATGGAAAATGCAATTTGAGGGATCAATTATATTGTTTCTCAAAGTTTCTCAATGTATAAGCACATATTATAGTGTTATCAAACCTGTGGAGCAAGGGGTCAGTGGGTTTCTTGGAAGATTCAGACAAGGACAGTTTCTTTCTTCTTTATGAACTCATCATTTTCCAGACAGAGCGGAGACCTGTCCTTGGAAAACTGTATCTCACCTTCCACACCTCACACCTCATTTATGCCCTTTTTATAGCAGGCAGGGCACAGGGTCATTCCTGTCCTTCTCCTCTCAGAGTGTAGAAGCCATTTCTAACACAAACCTTTCTTCTTCTCCTCCCCCCACCCTCTTTTAGGGACCAACAGGACCACAAGTGACCCTACACATGCAGAAGCTCTACCCTGCTTTGGCAGGAGAAGAGCACAGCTGAAGAATGAGAGAGGAGCTGAGGTGGATTTGTCCAGCCCGTAGAGTAACAGGGAAGGTCACCTGGACACTCAGCTCTGCAGTAGTGTCAACAAGCTGCAATGTCATTGTCCTTTGATATTGTCATCAGCAAGCACAGCTATCCTGCCCCTTGCTGTGCTGCTCCTGTCCCAGGAGGGGAAGCTTTCTCTGCTCTGTACTGTCAGGTTGGGCTTCAGAGCAGATGATTGTATCTTGAAAAGCCATTGTGTAAGATTTGAAGAAGCCAGGCTGTCTGCAAGGTTTTGGGGGGAGGGAGGTTTGGTTCCACAGCACCTGAGACTGGGCAATGATTGTATTATCTGGGTGTATTATCTGATTGTATTATGATTGTATTATCTGAGTGTTTCTCCTCAGAGATCCAAATTGCATCTAATCAACAAAAGTGCAAAAAGAGGAGGCAAGCTGACCACACCTTTCTCCACTCTTTGGATTCCCTTTATCTTTTTCTGCTAAGATAAGGCAGGAAACATAACCCAGGTTTGCTTGAGTGTTGATACAGACTGGTGATACAAGACCCTGGTCTCCATCTCATAGCTAGGATAAGAGAAGTGCTCCAACGTTTTACTCACTCTGTAGAAAATGTACTTCTGAGGGGTGGGTTAGGTCCCCCCCTGAGGTGTTTCTTGCAGTACTGTTCAGAAACCCTGACCAGGGGGACTCCACCTCTCTGCCCCATGGCCATGGGTGGAAGAACAGGGATGGCAAGTAAATTATTAGTGGAATACAAGGTCCCTGAGCTTTAGAACAAAAAGTAGGCTGTTCACAAGCTGCATCATTGGATGTATCATAATGTATCATAACGTTGCATCCCTTCTGATGCTTCAAAATAAGGTCTGGGACAAATCACCCTGCTTCTTTCTTTTCCTTAAACCTTCGTGGGTGGCCCACAGAGCTATCACCACGTTTGACCAGGGAATGAAGAAAATATGGTAAATTTATTTTTATACCTATATTTATTTTCTTTTTTTTGTTTGTTTGTTACTTGGAAATCTCCTTTTATAAAAATACTTTGCATTGTGTTTTTTTTTTAGTTTGGGTAGAATTTGTCTCCAGCTTTGCAGAAAAGCTGTGCAAATGTGATACTCTCACCATTGTACTTGAGAAGTTATCAGGGTCCTCAGAAAAGGCAACAAAATATAAACCAATAGGAGCATTTAGAACCAGTATTTCTTAATTTTAATTTTAGTAATTGATGATAGTGTGAGTTCAATTAGATGAGGAGGAAGTCTTCCAAACATAATGTTTTCCCCCTTAAATTCTGTATTTCAAACCCAAAATCTACATATACCCACATCTACACACAAATATATCTGTTATGCATTGACTCACTAATTCATTTATCATACACAAACCTTTACAATTATCACAAACTTGCTGCAGGTAAACAGAGATAAGAGCAAGAGTTCTGTTTTTAATTTTGGTTTAGTCTCATCAATATGTATGTTTACATATGACAGCCATAGATGAGATTTCTGAACAGTGTCCTTGGTAAAATCAGTACAGATTTTAAATTACTTTTGCACTTCATTAATGAAGTAATGATTTGGTATTTACTAGACCTTGACCATTGAAGCAGATGATGTATATTATTAAGAGAAAATGTGAAGAGTGAAGTGTTTCACTACTAAAATCATCACTACATTTGGATATTTCTGAAACAGAAAATCAAGCCAGCTCTGGTTTCCAAAGTAGTTATTGAAAACCTCATTGATGACTGTACTGTGCTTTTATTAGCTCTGTTAATGAAATTAAGTAGATAAATATTGTTCTCTTTCAAGCAGATTTCATAGGTTTAATACCTAAAGTGTTTTGTTTTCTAACTGATTCCCATGATAACTGAAAACAAAGAATACTTGGCAGTGGTAAAAATTTGGTTTTCTGATCAGGTTCAACAGCCTTGTGGAAAATCTGCCATCCCTCTATGTTATTCTCTTTACCTTGTTGAAATTACTATTAAGAATAATAACATTTGTTATTTTTATTAGAGTAGCAGGTCCAACAAAGTAAGGCTTTTAAGTGTGGTAGTCAAATGTTGAGTAGTTGGTAGCTCCCCTCAAAGTCCAAGATTTACAATTAGACAAGAAAAACACAGAGATGGGAAAGAGAGCATAGCAGCACAAGCAGAAACAGCCACAAAATTTTCCTGTTTTTCAGGAGGTGGGAAAGGGGCAGCTTGTCAGGAAGGAGTACACCCCAGGGGAATAGAGGAATGTTGAAGGACAGGTTTGGAGCAGGCAAGGAGAGGACGAAGTTCTCTGGGAAACTGGAGAGAAGATCAGCCACAACCAGAGAAAGCCTCCTAGGGACACAGAGCAAAAAGCAGACTTCAGGAAAACTTCTGAAGGTGCAAATGCCCACCACTTCCAGGTTTGGCTCCTGTTATTCCTTTCAGATGGCAGCTGCCTTCGTCTTTCTTTGCAGTCCTTCCCCAAAGCCATATGGACGTAGGATTAAGGTGGGTGGAAAGCGGCACCTTTCTCCTCATAACCTCAAAGCCGGGGAATCTCCTCTGAAGGGCTTGGGCCCTGGCATTACTGCCACCATCTGTTAACTGATTGTCTTGTGTATTATGGCCATGGTGGTGTTCAACAGCCTCAGAGAAGATGCAGAATAAGTCCACTGTCAGCAAATGCTGCCGGAGGTGGCTGGGAGGTATTGCTGTGTTGTACTGGAGGATGGGACAAAGAAAGAAACTTCTTTCTCTTTTTGTGCAAGGGAAACAAGCATGTGAAATGGTTTCCCTGAGGGCACACAAAATGTCAGCAGAAAGAGGAGAACAAAGCTTACTTTTCCTGAGTCCAGCACTACACTTAAAGTCTAAAATCCCTGTAATTCTGGTAGAGATGAAGACAGGACATACTGGCCCATAACTGCTCATACAAAAGCACCTTAACTGAAGGTAAGCTTCTACACAGCAGCACTGCAAATGGTATGGAATTTACACCTGAAATTAAAATATTGGCAAAAATGTGTTCTGGGATTATATTTTTTGTTCTGTTTTTAGAGTCTGTATCACTGTATCTGAGAGCCTAGTGTTCATCTGTGAATTCTATCTTTGTAAAATCATTGTGAATAAGAAGAGGTTTATCCTCATCTTGGCAAGGCAGAATTCAGGCAGGCAACTGATGAAATATTTTGTCTTGAGCTCCATAGGAAGATTGGGGCTGGGTTCAGCTGTAGAGCAAAAGCTTTTTAAGTTTCAATCTATACTCCCAAATCCCTTAAAACACCTTTTCTAAATTGGATTTTTATGAATCTGAAGTCTACTGCAGAGTCTGTTTATATTGCTCTCGCAGAGAGAGATGAGTGATTCCTGCTCTCTTGCTGGGTCTTGCTTGGGGAGTTCGTTGGGGGCATTTTCAATAGACTTACAAGAAAAGGTGAAGGCCTGCTGCATGAGTAGGGAGGATGAGGCTGGTCACATTGAAGGAACAATTTCATTTGCTCACCAACCTCTGGACTAGTTGGCCATATGATCTTGGGAAGCTGTTTGTGTGAGGAGCTGGCAGGATGAGCATTTGATGCTGAAGGAATGAAGGGGAAGGAAGGGGAGATTGAAGGAAAAAAACCTCTTAAACTCTTCAATCTGAGCAATAGATCTTATGGAAGGTAGACATGGTTGCTCCCCATGACACCCCTGTCATCCCTTTCTCCTGAGTAATGCCCCAGATATCACCATGTCACACTCTCTCTGGCCCCAAGCAATTGTCCTTGGGAGCCTGTGGATCAAGAAAGAGAAGTAAAGGTTAGAATCTTGGAATCAGTTCTGCAGTCCTCTTATAGCTCATTTGGAAGAAATTTCAAGCCTCTCCCAAGGATTTACCTTGCCGTTCCTTTCAAGACAGCACCTTAGGATGCATTCTCTGTATTTGAATGTACTGATTGTTATATGCTTTTGAGAAGATCCTGTTTACTATTGCCTTTTCCTCTCATACTGAGTCATAGAAGAGCTATTCAGTTTGCCCCCTGCCCGTCCCCCCCCCTCCCTGCCTGAAGAACAAAGCAAATTACTGCATACGGTCCTGCTGCTTATGAATGCAGTTTTCCTGAGGCCTCAATCAGCAGGATATTTCAAGGCTTAGATCTGCATTTCCCAAGTCAGAGCTCAGAGCCCCAGATGAAGCCTAGGTGGTTATTGATGCATCCATTAACCTGAAAGAAATTCACATCCCTTCTATATCTTTACTTATACCTAATTCACACTGAGATCTGTGAGAGAGCCTGCAGCTTATACTCACTGTAAAAGCTTAGATGCCAGCAGAAATCTGTGAAGATCACGAAAAAAAGACACTATGTTTTGTGGACACTAAATAGGCAAGTTATTTGTGTTTCCTTTCTAATACTTCAAGAGTTTTCTGTAGGTCTGAACTTCAACTGCCAATTGCTCAATGACCATGTGGACAAGTACACATTGTGTTTATTGCAACATTATAAAGAACAGCTCATGATGTTAAACACTGCAAATTCTATCTGCCTTATCATTGCAGGATCATATTATGTCCTGTTAGCTGGTATCACAACAGAGGCTTTGTTTGTGTAATGCTAGACTTGAGTGTTCAACATAATGAATACTTGCTTACAACTAGTTTATGCAAGGATTGTTACCATTTTTCACAATGAGTTTTTTTAAACATGTGCCTGTATATAAACAGGCAGAATAACCTAGAAGAACTTGAAACTCCCATCTGGGTAGTGTATTTGATCTCATATCTAGGAATTTTTTTCTAAGATACTATCAAAAACATGTTCTCATCTGTCTTCTTCTTTTTTTTTCTATAATTGCAGGAGAGTGTTTGTGCACTAGATAACTTACTTTTCTTCTGCTTAGTGCTTAAATCTTCTGGATGTTATAACTTCTTTTTGACCTACCTTTTTAGTTGCAAAAGAGCCTACCAAATTTTCACTCCCATTTCTCTATCTTTCTCTGTTCCACAGAGCATTAGCCACCATGTTATAATATATTTTGATTTTCTTATCATCAGTCTCAGTGATCCCTGGCGAGAGAATAAACATGATAGGTTCTCAGACATTTGTTTCCATCATCAAAGGAGAAAGGCTTTGATATTAGTTTCTTTTCAGGGTCACAGAATCATACATAGAATGAGAGCATATAATCAGAACTATCTTCTAGTTTCACAGTAGTAGCTACCTTCAAATACCATCTATTCACAACTGTTTCTGCCTTGTAACTGGTGTAGTGCACTCACGCGTAATCAGTGTTGTTACCAGAGAAAGGAACACATAATAATTCACTTATGTCTCTACACTCAACAATAAAAACATATAGAGGGAATGGCATAAAGAGGTCATTCCAGTGCTTGAATATACCAGCTGCAAAGCAAATGAGCTGGGGAGAGTCAGTGTCTACACCCAGTGAGTTCTGAGTCTCTACTTGTGGCTGTGTTCACAGAAGCTGCTTTACAGATTAGGGAGTTGTTTTCAATTAGGCCGTTGTTTTCAGCACTGATTATCTAACCCTGCTAACCTCGGGGTTAGAAAACTCAGTGGTAGAATGGTGAGCCTGGATAAGCCTTGTCTGAACTTCATCTTCTGCCTCTTTGTGCCCAGTGGAACTGCTGTAATACAGCCCTGAGGAGTCCTGAGGAAGAAAAGAGTACCACATCCAACACAAGCAAGAAATAAAAAGCAGCAGTACTTATTAATATACTGTGTATAATCCTGTGGCATAGCTGGCATTGGCTACACCTGAACACAGATGCCAGCAGACTTTGGCAAGAATTATTTTTCAGTTGAAAGTGGAAGTTTGAAACAATTTTTTTTCCCATTACCATACTGGTTTTGACTTCAGATGGAGAAAATTTTCAGTTCAGGATGAAATTTATGGTCAGAATGAAAGTGAGAAAAAGAGGATGAGGATGGATATTGATATCATTTGGGATAATTCTGTGCCACTAATCAGGACAGATATTTTTGTCAGAGGAGAAACTTACCTTCCGTAGCCTGTAGCAATGAAAATTAGATACTTAGCTTAGCACTGGAGGATTAGCTTTCAGCATGTCAAATTGTTGTGAGGAGCCTTCTCCTTTCTCTCAGTACTTTGGTATATATCTTACTCTGTAATTAATTTTATATTTCTAGTTAGAAAAAAATGAAATCTTAAAACATTTAACGTGGCAAAACTTTTATCAGTTGAAACAGTAACAACAATTAAATGCTCTTTTTTTTTTCTGAAAATATGCACACAATTGCCTGTTCGCTGCCACTTATGAATAGTCAGCATTTGTCAAACCTAATTCAGTGTGCACCAATAACCTTCTAAAACCATCCTTTCCACTGTATAGGCTGCTCCATGTTATGCTGTTCCTCATCTGTTTCCTTAACATTTTCTCATGAGTTTTTTACTATTACTGTCACTAGTTAATATCTTTTGGTGGTACCCATGGTAGCAAATAGGTATTATGAAGCAGGCCTGCTGAGAGAAGATGAAGTGACCAGAGGACTGTAGTCTAGTGCAAAAAGCCTTGAGGAAATTGATAAATAACTCCCTGCTTTTTCATCAGATCTTCACTGCTCATCTAGGGATCAAGTGGGATTTTACTATATGATTGTACTGGCAGAAATGAAACCAGTTCCACACAGCTCTTCTAGAAGCTGCATTCTAAAAGATGACAATCAACTACTGTGTGGGATTTCTTCTCCCTGCTTCTTCCCTAAGAGGAAAGCATACTTAGGAGTGCAATAGACATGCCTCAGATCTAATGTGTAAAGTTAATACTTTCTGGGCAAAGAATTCTTACTTGCTAGAAAAACACTTAATTGGACTGAAAAGAGTCTGGCTAAAACTCCTAAGCATAAAGTAGAAACAGCAACAACACAAAAAGCTAAGTGAAAATGCTGATATCTCTTGCTGATGCTGATCTAGCAGTGAACATGGAGATCTTTTCTTGCCAAAAAAGTCTGGCAAAGATGAAATTTCAAATATACTGAAGAGACTGGGAGGGGATACTTGAAATATGTCTGTGGGTGGAGGTATCTGAAGGGATGCATGACTGTGAAGACAATCTTTACATGGTAGAGAAAAATGTAGTCAAAGAGATGAATATTACAACGAACTTAAAAAGAAGAGAAAAAAAATACTCTCAGGCCCCTGGCAGCAAAAAAGACAGGATGTGTTAATTCATATATGTGTCTATGTATTTAAAAAAGAATAAAATGTTGCCCTATGAGGATGACAGCTTAGATATAAACTACAAAAGAGTTGTGATGTGATTAGAAAAGAGTGCACACCTCTGAGGATAACAAAGAACATATTCCCTTAAACACTGTTCAAGCTTTAAAATCAGTGTCTGTTCTAGACAGCATCCTAGGAAGTTATCCAGATACAGTAAATCAGGGAGAAGTGGCTCAAACACTTGGAGACTTTTATTCCTAGTATAATTGCATTTGAGAAAGTTAACCTGAAAGGGTTTTAGCAAAAGATAGTGGCAGAAAAATGTTGAAGTAGGAAAAAAAAAAAGGAAAATATTTACTATTGAGGAAGGTTTAGAGACACCACCACTGCTTGAAATGATAGAATATGGACCTACAGCCAAGGGATTTGCTATTCAAGTGTTATTGTCCACAGCATTCTGATGAGACTTACTTTCAATACCGGCTTCAGGGAGTATGGTGGGATTATTTTACATTGCATCTAAGGGGTTAAAAAGAAGTCTAAACGTCAGAAGAGGGAGCTCAGATGCAATTGAAATGACAGTGGTGAAGATAAATATTCAACCTCTGCCCCTGAAAGTCTCTAAGGCTTGGCAGGTTCTCACTGGAAGCTTATAAAATGCTTAGGCATGATTGCTACACTTTGGGAAGAGCCAAATTCCTGAAGTCTCTGAAGGGAACAAAACCAAAGAAATTATGTTCATCATATATACTTCACTCTCATGAGGAGATTACCAAGTTGCTTGCATATTTTATGTCAATCCATATCACTTCCTACAGTTGGCCATAAAAACCTCACCAAAACTTTGGCAAGCAACAAAGGACATGTTCTGCCAGATACCATTAATACAGATCAATCTGCTTTCCTTTGCATGAACCAGAAGATTACTTTCCTGAGGCAATCACAGTTTTTTTCCTCAAAGGCTTGCTTTTTCAATCCTACTGCATGCCAACAAATCAAGGATAATTCATAGATTCTTGGAAGTCAAGGCCAGAAAGGATTGTTAGGTCATCTACTCTGTCCTTCTGTGCATTTCAAACCAGTACATTTCACCCAGTAACCCTTTTACTGTGCTTATTAGTTTGTGTTTGGCAAAAACACTTCCTCAGTAAGTTATTCAATCTCTATTTGGAGCCATCAAGAAAAGAGAATACTCTGCTCCCTTAGCACTTTCCCTCCACCCCATTAATTTATTGGTCTTACAGTGATGAAAAAGAAAATAAGGGGGAGGGTTGTTTCCAGGTTGAGTGTGTTTGGCTTCAGCTTTTGTCCACTGATTCTTGATACACTTCTCTCCACTAGATTAAAGATCTGTTCAATATTGTCTTTTCATGAAAAAACTTACTCACTGTACTTCCCAATCTTTGATAAAATAAATATATTTAATTTCTGAAGCTACTGGCTGAAAAACACTCAATCCTCAAATAAATTTTGTAGTTATTTTCAGTATCTTCTCCAATTATAACATTTTCTATAAAACTTAAATAAACTATGTTTCTCATGAATATGGAACACAGAGGTAAGGCCCATTTTCTTTGTCTTATTCTTTTGATAAGTTATTCAGAGCGCTTTTTGACATCATCACAATTCAAGGCAATGGTCATGAGGTAGGCTGGATAGAGGAAACTGGAAATATAACACAATTCTTCAGGTAGGACCATTGACCACGAGAAGAGACAGCCAAAAACCCCATCTTTCTACTTTGTGATGTCTCCCAGTTGAGCCCAGAGGTCTTTCTGCAAGACTCTCATTGGCTTTGGCATCACTCATGGTACTCTACAGTGACTCAGGTTCAAAAACTGTATTTACAGGTAGCTGACATATAGGGGAGAGCAAAGAGGTTGCTCTCTGCTTCAGTCCCTAAAGAGTGGGCTCACTGTAGCTGTACAGCAGAGCTGGTGCAGAGCAGGGAGCAGGATGCACCTCCCAGCAGGGCAGCAGAGGAGCAAGATGTGCATGGCTGCTGCCAACCACAGGAACTGGATCAGCTCAGCCAGGCTGTGAACACGTAGTGACTGTGGCCACTTATTCCAGGCCCAGAGCCTTTATGGAATTTCAGTCCAAACTGTAAGTCATATTCACAATTTGTTCCAGAAATTTCAACCTCCAGTCATCTCAACAGAACAAATGCCAAGGGAACATCTTGAACAGGGCAAGACTCCTAGCACTGGAAGCACCATTCCAGTTAAACCTGCTAGAAATACTGAGCTTTTCAGAAAGTTCAGACACATCCAAAGCTGAAGTTTACTTTCCTGATCACCTCAGCTGCAAAGAGCGTGAAAAATTAAGGTCATTTTTCCATGTGATGTTCTCTCATGCAATAGAGCAAATATAAGAAATTCCCAGAGAGAACTCCCTATCACTAACTGGGGAGCCCTAACTCCTGTTCTCAATCTGTACTTTGTTGCTGTGAATGGTCTGTTGACAGGGCCATGCAGTAAACTCCATTAGTGAAATGATCCCACTTATACAGAAGCAAAGGAACAACTGCTCTGTTGAAGTATGGGGGAAAGTGGGAATCTCTTATTAAAACAATTTAATTACCAAAGTAACAGAACAGAGCAACCGTGGCAACAAACCAATCTCTGTGGATTCTTAAAAAAATATCTAAGTGATTATTTCACAGGACATTCTGTCAGTGTAACCTTGGAACATGCTATAGAAGAACAGTAAAACATTGTTAATTTCAGTGAGTTTGGGGGAAAAGTGAGAACTGAAGGACAGTGGGAAACTACTGCTACTTGAGAAACAGAAATGTGAAATGGAAATCTTGTGTAAAGGATGAGAAATATGTTAAAAACTCAGTAATCACTGAAGTTGATAAACTTTTTTTTTTCCAGTTAGATGTATCATGCAAGAACAACCTAGTTACATTCTAGAAACTGATACCTTAATTAAAGGTGGGCAGATGCAAAATTTGCTTGCACTTTCCAGCTCCAGAAAGTTACTTACAATGATATTTTTTGGCTGGGCTTAATGTTAAGTGACCCTTCTGTTGTATTAGTTAACTACTGTGAAAAACAGGCTAAATTTGAATACTGCTTTTCCTATCCTGTGATAGATATTTTGCACATTACATGGATCACATCCCAGAAATACCTAATTTGTAGCTCTGAGTCCCTCACATACCTTTCCCATGCATCTGGCTTGTCCCATGGTAAAACTTAGACAAACTTTTGTCCTGCTTTGTGCTCTCCTCCACAAGTCAGGAGCTGTTGGGCTGCTCTGTACAGCACACAAGTCACGCAGTCACCATCAAACCACTCTGCTTAACCACACCTTGTACATCACAGCATCAGCAAAGACACTTGGCTTGTATTTTCTTCCCAGAAGTAGCCACAGTTGCTGGGATCACTGTCTCTGCACTTCAATTGCTCACCAGCTTTGCCCATTTCCACCCCTTAAAGCAGCTGCTTTTCTGGTCTGAGTGACAGTGACTGAGCCACACAACCAGGGAGACTGCAATGCACAGGGCATGCAGAGGGCAACGGCTGCAGCTTCAATAATTTTTTTTTTTGAGCTCTGAAATCTCTTTTCATCTTCATGATATGGTGTTCTGGGCACAGCTGGGAGAGCCAGCAGAGCTCGGTGTGGTCCAGATGCTGCAGGAAGGAAGGCAGCCTGGTGTGGGGCCAGCAACTCCACAGCAGGCGTGTGCTCCTCTGCTCTATCTGCCTGGCACCTTCCCTGCCCTCCAGCTCTTGTGGAGACATCCTTTCTGGCTCCAAGGGATAAGACAGTGTGGTGGGAGTTTTAATCCCCATTTTTTTCTCCAGAGGTAAGCCATTCACCTGAAAAATATTTCAGTGAAGATTAATAAACTAGATAAAGGGGATTAAAAAACAAAAGAAATTAACTTTTTTCCTTCTCTGCTCTCTATCTCTGGTGAATATCTGCAGTACCTTGTTAAATGTAACAGGAATTTAATTGAAAAATATCTGTCTTCATAGCAAGCATTTTGACACTGATTGGTGTATCTATCACTGTCATAAATTTGAGTAAGGTTTGTTATCTCAACTGAATTTTACAAACTTCAAGACCAATTTTTTTTTTAATTTATTCTAGTCCAAACTCTACTTTCTAAACCCCTGGGAACCTTATTGGAGTCCGTCAAAGGAATGGGAAAAACCCTGGAACACTTGGAGTCCCTTTAAAAAGTTTTTACTTATTAAAGTTTTACTTTACTCCTTTCCCCACAGTCAAACAGGTATAGTTACTCCTGCCTGAGGTCAGATGGGTAGAATATATGTCCCAAATTGCAGGTGCAGCTCCTGAAAGACACAGCTTTCCTCCACACCTCCTCCCCTTCCCTTCTCTCTCCTTGCCTTCCTTTTGGGAAAGAGACAGAAAAGAGGAAGAGATGATACTCATTTCATCAGCTCTTCTTAATGCAGCCTGATTTAGTGCACGTAGCAGTCATTTATAGAGCAAGAATGAGCCATTTTGCAGCACTAGAATAATTCCATTGTACTCTGTTTCTGAAGAGTAGCAAAGCTCATGGCTGTTACAGTTAAATAGATTTGAACAGGAATCATGGGCTACATAAACAGCTCAGTACATAATTCTAAACGAAAATAACATTCTAGTATGTGAGCAATTTACACCAACATCAGCTGTCTCTGGAAAAAGTTAGTTTTTGTTCTCATGCTTTCATTTTCCTGTGTGGAAGATTAACTACACATATTTTCTGATTTCTTTCTTGAAGTGGTTTCACATTAGCATAATATTTTTGTTCCCACAATTTCACTCTCACACAGATTAGTAAACTGGAGTACACTGTTTTTAAAATATAGTTCTTGTTCATCAAATGTGTTACGGAGACTTCTCATATTTACAGCACACAAGTATAACTGTTGCAAGCACATTTTCCCCTTGCTCTAAGCAATACTCTTTGTTGTTTCTTTTAGATAACTATGTAAGGCTGTAGCAGTGACTTCATTTCAGTGCTTGATTATTAATACTTTTCTTATGGCCTGAATATTGTGTGCATGTACATTGCTAGTGAATGTCAGAGGATTACTGCTATGACCAGGCACAGATTTTGGCCCTATATAAAGACTGATTTTCTTATGTGCCACTAGAAGAGCTGTTTTCAGAACCATGTGAATGACTGCAGGCCAAGTTACATGAAGGTGTTACTGTGGGGTAAGGAGGTACCCATGGATCCAGGTGGCTGTGCATCTTGCCTGTAGCAAAGGAAACCTAATTGCTTAACAGTGAAAAAGCTTGCTCAGAGCTTTGCTCACAGGTTGCTATACTGGAAAAGATTTTAGACATAGTGTGGGTTTTGTGAGCTACTTAAGCATTTTATCCACTCACTGTTAAACACCTTTAGGAGTAGAAATTATCTGAAGCCACATGCCTTACATAAGTGCCCTGATCTCTTGTGCAGAAGACCTCACTTTTTTCTTTCTTTCTCTCTACCCTGATTTATCTGCTTTTTTTTTTTCTTTTTTTCCCTTCAGGGTGCAGTTTCAAGAGGAATTAGAAACAATCCCCCTTCTCCTCCACTTAGCCTCTGAATATGTGCAGTCCCATGTGCAATGATCTTTTCCTATTAAAAAAGGCATGTTTCTTTTCCACTCCACTTTTTCCCCTGGGCTAAGATAGACAGCAACCCCCATCATATTTAAAATAAAACAGAGAGTACAAGGTTCTTAATGCCAGTCTTTCATGGGCCCTGCATGATGCTCAGGGGCTCGGGTCTATAAAACCCACAAAAGGGTAAGGTTTGAGCCAAATACAGCCCCTTGTGAGTTGACTACACTTGACAGCTTCTTGCTCTGCTAACCTGTGAATATTCTTATAAGGCAGTTTCCCCTATAACTTCACTGGTCCTGTATTCAGAGCTTCATTGTCTTAGGAACTGACACAGAGGTATCACTCTGGTGAGGATCAATGTATCTCACCCCTTGGAGTAACCACCACTCAGGGATGATGTGAAATGATCTCACTGAGGGCACAGGCTGCTGTGCTTTGCTTGAATGTAAACAGGGAAATGAATGCTGATTTTGTGAGCTCCCAAGAAACAATTAAAAAAAAACGTTATTGAAGGGGCAAATGTAATTTTCCTGCTAACATCCCACTGCTTAGGATCCTTTGCATCCTAAATGTAGAGGGTGCCAGGGACTTTCCTATGACCTTGTGTCCTGCTTCCTCCCAGAACTTCTCATGGTTCTTTTCTTGCTGGCCAAAGGTTTCTGTGAAGGTAACTGCTGCAGAAGTAGCTTGATTATGACTAATTTAGATATATATTTTTTAAATCTGATAACAGCAGCATAATTTGATAGATCAGGATGTCAAATCAGAGATGGAGTTACTACATTTGTAGAGGAGCACAAGCTTTTGGCAGGAGAGGGCAGGATAGAAACTCTAACACAAGTTGATGTGAGTATTTAGGTTAAACAGGATTGGCAGAAGAGTTATTATTAAGCTGGAAAATGGAATTCAGTCCTAAGTTTTGGTTAAGGAGAGTTTTCCAGATGTTTAGCATTAATAGAAATAATGATGTGGGAAAATAGTAAGGTATTTAAACTGGAAATGTCAAGACCTTCAATATGCATTTCAGTGCTGGCATAGACATTAATAAATAACAGATTTACTTTAGTTCTGTTTTCCAAAACCACAACAGCTTTGAGTCTCTTAAATGCTTTCCTTTTAATGAGCACTCAGGTGTCCCAAGTGTTACAGGAGCACATTGCCTCAGCTGTGCCACTGAGTATGAACCAAGAAGTCTCAGGATGTCAATAGGCTTGCCTCCACTTTCACAAATATTTAAAAAATAGCCATCACTTCCCCTGCCTGCAAATGGCAAAAGAACATTTTAAACTGAGATGACAGTGCTGTTCTCAGAATTCTGTCCTGAAGTATGAGGAGGTTTAATCATTGCCTTTCACTTAAAGGAGCTCCGAGGGTCAGTTAAGCCCCTACTTTCTGTTCCAAATGAAGGGAAATGAAAAGCTGCTTAGGAGTTTGAATTACTGGGGGAGGCACTGGGAAGGGTTTACTGGTATGTATCTGTGGAAATACCAGTTTGCCTGGTGATGTGAGAGGTGGTAAAACATGGGAGACAGGTAAGCTGAGGGGGACTGAGACAAATACCAGCAGTTTGGGTAAGGCTCTGGTGAAAAGCAAGGGGGTACAGTGACATCATGGTTTCATCTGGTAGATTTTCCATGGTGAAGGAAATGAACCATTGTGAATTTCTTCTATACAAGGTTGCATCAAAGAAAACCTCAGTTCATCAGAAATTTGTCTTCCCAGCTGGAAACACCTACAAAACCCTAGACCCTTGGATCAAAGGAACATTAGTAATATCAAAGCCTTCAGAAACAGTGACCTGAAGATTGACAGAGAATCTTTTTTTTTTTTTTTTACAGATCTGCTTTGGACCTAAGATTCTGCAAATGATTGGTCACAAAGCTTTTTTTTTTATCAAGTGGCTGTATTTTTTTGTTTGGTTATTTTGGGGGAAGGGTGTTCGTGGGGGTTTTTTTGCTGTTTGGTTGGGATTTTTTTTTTTTTGGTTGTTTGTTTGATTGTTGTTTGGGTTTTTTTTTGAGGCAGTTTTGTTACTCCCCATATAATGTATATTGAACAAAATTCCCCATATAATACCTGAAATGCCTGCTCATGAGTGAAGGTGCAGGCCACAATCCTACATCCAGATGAGGTCTGTAGCATTTTGCTCACTGCTGATGAAATGCATGTCATGCTGCTTATTCTTCCTCACACCTTCAACCTTCTTCTTTCTTAGTCCCTGCCATACAAAACTATATATTTTTGCTAGCTTAGTTTTCATCACTGTTAGATTAACTCACAGAAAGGACCAGTGGGCATCAAAGCCAGCACAAGGAAAGGGACAGATGTCTGTGATTGGCTGCAGGGTTGGGACATGCCCTCCCTCTTCCATCTTTTGATGAGTGATGATGCCTGCTCACCCTGTATTGTGCAACTGTATTTGAAATCACAGATTTCTCCTTCAAGTTAGGTGTAAAGGAAGGAGTAATGATTATTTAGCAGCTGCTCAAGCTGTACCCATGGTTGACAGGAAGGCTTCCTTTGGCTTTACTTTACATCTTCCACTGTCACCACATCTGTCTTTCCACAAGTAAATGTGAATGATCTCAGAAGGACATCTCACACCTCACTGGCTGCAAACACAGCACCTGGTTAACAGCAGCCTGGTGCAGAATAAACAAGGCTGCATCAGGCCTTCTGGGGAGGGGTGATGCTGCCAGCATCCTGGTGCCAATGAGGGTAGAACAGCAACTGCTTAAGGAAGACAATTTTGTGACATTGAATTTTATTCACTAGGAGTTTGTCATCTAGATTTTTACTCCTTGAACACAGACACTATCTGAGGAGGCAGTTAGGTCCTGCCTGTACTATGTAAGCAATTAAAAGTAGCATCATTATTATTATTACTATTTAATATTATCTTTCAGGTAGGTGGTGTTTAATCTTAACACAACTATTAACCCCGTCCTTCTGGATGGAATAAAACAGTATTCTAAATGTTATGATAAAGCTCGCTCTACTCTAAGCTACTAAAACAAGTTGTGCCAAGTTATACTGTAAAAGGATTTATAAAAAGATTTTAACTAACAGCAATTGTTTCTTCTACAAGTGTAACTGTTGTTTAAATACAGATTGAGGCAATTCACAGAGAAAGCTAGATGCTCAGCAGTTATAAACTGGCACCGACTGAATGGAATTAGCAGAATTACGCTGATCGCAGATAAGTGTCTGGCTCTCATTTATTTTTTCAGCAACTGAATTATATAATGAGGGAAGGTCCACCAAAGGTCCACCTATTGAGTGTGGTCTTATGCAGCTGCAAGCAATAACAAACGGCACCATATGATTCTGTCCAGAAGCCATCTAAATTCTATTTAGAAATTGTTAGTATTTAAGCAGCTCAGACTGCTTGTAGTTACAACCTAACTTTCTGATCAAATTTTTTGTTAGATACTGCTTATCCTTTTGCTTTTAACACCAACACTGCTTTTAAATTGCATAATAATTTTTTTTTCCCTTGGATGTATTTACAGAGATCAACCATCACAACTGTCAGCCTTCCTTCAGTGGACTAAGCAAACCAATCCTTTTTGGGCCCATCTAAGAAGACAGTTTTCCTAGTCTCTTGACTGTTTTGAAGCCTTCTTCAAGCCATCAGTTCTCACCATCATACCCTTCATTTGAGCAAGTCTGCCCTGAGCTGTGTAGACAATCTACATACTTACACAAGCATTTTTATGACTGCATATGTAGTAAGATTCATAATTGTCTTGTTCATAGCTGCCCCCTGGCAGTTCTTGGGGAAGGCTTATATTTGGTTAATATCCTCAGGTTCTCTCTCGCTTTCAATATTTTCAGAATTTAACCTCCCAGTTTTCAGTATGCTTCTGTTACTTGGTTTTAAATCCACGGTCTTGCATTTAGCATGTTTTATATGTACTCTGTTCTCAAAATCATATGGTTATTTCTGCTTCATCTCTTCACCCTCTTCTGTTGTCCCTAACTTTGTGTATTACCAGCAAATTTCACCACTATCCTTGTGTTTCCATGCTAAGTGAGAACATTAAGGTGAGATGAACCTCAGTCTTTTACAGTCAGAAGAGACACTTGGAATGAGACTTAGAGAAGTGTTTAGATGTCTAAGATGAAGAGGAGTCCACTTCAGGGTTTCAAAAATTATTTAAGGTATTGCTGAGGTGAAAAAAGCAGCAAAGTTCTGATGTGTATGGGCATAAAGCACTTTCTGCCTTGCCTGAAGGTGACAATTGTGAGTCGAAATAGCATGTGCAAACGTGGTAGGACATATCAAATCTCCCTGGATTCCTGTCTGCTTCTTCAGACTCTGAAGTGTCATTCAAAATCTTCAAGGGGAGCCTGTTCCCACCAGACGAAGGCTAGGCAGGGCAATACTTGAGGCAGATGCTGTAACCAAAGAAACAGAACGATGTAATTAAGTGGGAAAATGTATTTGATTAAATTTCTGTGAAAAAAAAGGTTTGTAGAGAAGAAAGGAATTTGGCGGCTGCAAGGAAAGCTGCTCCCAGAAACACAGAATACTAGAAAAATGCAGTGGTACTCATTGCTATAGAAATGTGATTCCTATTATTGAAGAGATGTTTTTGGTTTGAGTGTGGTGGGTAAAACATGCTTTACTGAAAATTAACTGCACCAAGTAGGTGGAACAAGTAAAAAAACATTTAGAAAGGCGAAATGCGCTCTACTTCATTTCTTGAAGGAAGCAGTTTTTCCCACAGTTGAAAAGGTTACTTGGAGCTCCTATTTTCTTCTCCGTGTAATTCTTTGAAGTTGGCGTGCAGAACATGTGGGTGACAAAACAGCCCACGCTGGAAGCGTGTTACCCAAATTCACAAGTAAGTTCGTGCTACCACTGCAACCACTTTGTTGCTGGAGCCACGTCCACTGCACGTAAACATTACTGCAGAATAATTAATGGCTTAAATGCATCTGTTTTTTTCCAAAGGGCTTCTTCAACACTCCTGGAGCAGGATGCACAGCACAGCTCTCGCAGTGCAGGCAGGCAGCCTGTGGCTTGTTTTCGGCTGGCTGTTCTGTGTGTGGCTGCATGCTTTGTAACTCTCCTTTAAAGGCAGAATTACTAATTTCCATCTGGGCTTCCCTCACTGCACTGTGAAACTGTTTTTTCAGCACAGGCTTGTGGATTTGAATGGTTTACTTTTTTCTAAAGCACAGAAAATTAACCTGAAAGTACCTATTGAGTCTTGGTGTCCAAACGGAGTTTCTGAGGAACTGATTTTTAACAGTACTTAATGCTATACAAAACTTTCACTGTTCAAAGTGTAGCTCTCACTAACTTAAATCACAAGGCATGGCATTTTTCTA
Source organism: Heliangelus exortis (assembly GCF_036169615.1). Taxonomy (NCBI): domain Eukaryota; kingdom Metazoa; phylum Chordata; class Aves; order Apodiformes; family Trochilidae; genus Heliangelus; species Heliangelus exortis. Next base: position 67,555,200 of record NC_092424.1, read on the forward strand.
AATCTGATCCTTGGTACTTGTTTTGGACAATACGGGATTTCTAACTGTAAAGGGGGCCAAAGACCTTCCCTCAGATCAGCCCAGGGTAGTGGGAGGACCACTGAAAATTTTTGGTTGTTTTTTTGCTGCCTTTCCCTGCAGTTCACATGCTTTCATTAGCACCAGCCTTGTGGAACAGTGGAGAGAAAGTTTTTGCTGCTTTTCTCTCCAGAGATCTCTGTTTTGTCCTGGTGTACGTGTAATAGGGTGTTTTTGAGATCTAAAAAATACCTTAGAGCAGCAGAAATGTCCCCTGGTCAGGCCTGCTACTGATGTACACCTTCAGAATTGGCATCAAGGGGAGACTCAGCGTAGACATCAAAGTTTGCTTTTAGCTGCAATGGGCTGCTTCATTTGGTGAATGAAATTTCCCCATTTTCCCTTCCTCCCTCTCACCATACCTCCTTATGAAAGTATGTTCTTTGTTTATGGATAGAAAGGAAAGATTTCTTCTTTAAATTTCCTAATAAAATTCTCTCAGGTTATATGTTTGAGATATATCATATTTGGAAACTTTTCGGGTCTTCCATACTTCTGTAAATTATTTATTTCTGTTTTTGGTTTTTGTTTTTGTTTTTTTTTTCCTGCTAAGCCATCCTATATGAATTAAAACTCTTATATTTTACAGTATTTTAAAGAACATAATTTTGTCATTAATCCAAAAACTGTGGAGCAGTCTATTTTTCACAACACATCTCAATTCTCATCCTACTTATTCTTAAAGGCAATCAAAAATCCCAGATGTTTTTCCTGCAACATCTGGCTCCCTGGCACAGGCTTCTGAAGCAATGTTTGCAGCCTTAAAGTCATGTCTTGGTTTTGTCATTTAGTTTATTGGTAAGTTATTGGAGTCACTGGTGGTGCAGGGACTGGTTTGTTCTGACAGCACTTTCAGTCTAAAAGAAGGGGATGGCCCCATGGTCCTTTTGGGATTCTGCTCAGAGATTTTTTGGTCCTCAGGAATGTGGCGAGCTCAGCCACCTCAGCTTCCTGTCTTTCAGAACTACGTGCAGCAGTATTAATGCACATGGAACCAAAAGTGTTCTCTGCTCAGCCTGAAAAATGAGGCTACTCGTGTCTAAGTAATTATCTGTATTCCTTCAGAACACACTGTCAGGCATTCAGTCACCATGCCAGACTCTGTCCTGGGGAAGAAGACAAACTGGAATGGGAGGAAACTAGAAAGGGCCATAGTTTCCATCTTATTCTATACCTCTGTTTTTCAGAACTTCACATGTAAAATCTTGCTTCCCTCACATCCTCCCCCTCCCACCTGGCTTTCCCCTCCTCCTCTAGGCTTTGATCACCAAGCTGTTTTTTGCCTTGTCCCATGAGGAGTGCACACAATACAAGAGGTCCCATAGGATCTCTGTTTTCTTTATGTTACGTTGATTGAGAGACACCCAGGTGTAGTGGGTGCTTTGACAACTGAGATAGCATTACAGCTGAGTGCCCTATTAACTTTTGCCTGTTTCAAGGGAGATGATCTTTTTGTTTCCTTCTTATCCTTCCCATCCCCCTAAATATTTAGACAAGTTCTGTGTTCGTCCCAACAGGGAGAAAACCAAACATTGTGATGATTTTTCTGGATTGGTAGAAACCCTTTCTCCCTACCTGGATGGTAAAGCTGCTGTTATCAAATGCATATGCTACTGCCAGCAATATGTCTCAGCCGGGGGCATAGGCTGCTCACTTTTCATCAAAGCAGTAAAGGGAAATGGCTCTCTGGAACAAGCATGCTCTGCAGTTGCCTGCTGAAAACCTCCGAGACTGGATCTGAGTTTTCTGCTTTGAAACATTTTGCTGCCCCAGCAGAACAGTTTGTGAAGCTGGCATGAAGCAACCACACCTCTCTTCTGGGCTCCAGCATGTTTTCCCATATGGGCAGGATGTGGCTCTCTATGTCCTGTCCCCTCCTACTTATTTGTTTGTGTAATTAAATCTTCCACATTGACACAGCATTCTTCCATGCTTTTATGTAAGGCAGTCTGAAAATACCAACATCCCCTCAATTTGAAATGTGTATTCACTCCTCATGTCACTGTTGGTGATACCTGTGTACTACCATCAAGCTTTCAGAGAGGTGTTTGCTACTTTTACCTGCATGTAAGACTAGTGCTGGATTATATCTTTTCCACAAAATTTAGGATTTTATCTTACACATCATGGAGGGTTATAAATGGGATGGCCAAAGCAGGGCCAGCTTGTATGTGGGAGGTTGCTGCCTATAGGAGAGTTCTCTGAATAACTCATGAAACAGGTTTTGAACTTAGCTTGGTTTAATAAATTTTTCTACAAACAATACAGCAGCTCTAAGTCTGCTCCAAGAGCTGCCCAGCTATCCCTGTGTGGGCAGCAACCCTCCAAGAAAGGAAGAGACAGATCACAGAGCACCATGCATCTTTCAACCATCTGACTTCAATCCCCTACCACATGTGAGTGAGAACTCTTAGATGTTTTACAGGGTCACTTAACTTTATGGCAAAAAACAAAAGACAGTTGTTTAATGCACTAAATAAATTTTCACTAATGGGACTTTTGATACCTTGACCAACTACAATCTGTGTGAATTGGGGAAGGATCAGCATGAGAAAAAGATAGTAGAGAGCAGCATAAATGATCAAGAGATTAAAAAAAGAAAAGAAAAATGAAGAGAGCAAATGTGAAGCAGAGTTAGGTAGTACCTGTGAAGTAGATCTGCTTCCAGCAGATCTGAAAGCAGCCTCTGGCCTCAGCCTCTGGACAGGTGGAGCTCTACTAAAGTTTGCTGCTTTTTAACCCAGCCAAAACCTTGGTGTGTACCATTTGGAGAAGAGGTAGACACATTTTTCCAGCTCTGAACAAGCATAAGCATCCTCTGACAACAGAAGTGAACTAAGTAATTTGTCATGAATGATGGCTTAATGTTCTCTCCTTGTTCAGGGCCAGAAGTCTAAGGCCAAATCTCCACTGCCTTGCAGTTGTGTTTGGTTTTTTTTGCTGAACACAATGGTGTGGGATACAGACTGGGATCCAGGCTGGTCTATTAAAAAAGGCACAATAAAACATGCAAGGTATAAGTTTGTTTGCTAGCAATGGTTTCTAACAGTTCTGCCAAAGACCAAGGAGACCAGGGCTCTCTGTAAGTGAATAAACACTGCAGTGTAGCTCTGAGCAAAGACTTTGAGGAATCATTTGTGTTATTTTAATGAAGTCAGATCTTTGGTAGATCATGGCAACATCTGTGCACTGTTGTATCTGTGCAATTGTGAGAGGCCTGAAATGGACTGGTTGTTTTACTTCAGCACAGAAATTCAATACTGAATACAGTTTTTTGTTTTGTCCAGTACAGATAAGGAGCCTGCCACCAATATATACCAGGGATGAGTCAGGGTGGTGGTATGACAAATTATTTATCTACACCACATACACTTAAAAATGCTCACTTCTTCTGAATTACAGTTAACAATATCAGGAGGCCTACTTCATTGTTCAACCTTAGCACTGCATCAACTATTGGAATCTCTTTCTTTCAGCAGATTTAATTGGTATGTTGCTAAATATGGTATTATGGCAACATGCCTACCCTAGGATTCCCTATGCTGCTGGCCTGGTGCAGCTGAACTAATAGAAAAGGTTAATGGGAAAGTCTAATGACCATTTTAAAATCTTAAATACCAGTCATTTAATCTGACAGTTTGCAGGTTGCCATTTTATCCTTGGGATGTTCATGGAGCAGTTAAATGAGAAATAAAATTTGCAGTCAGGGGAGTTTCTTTACAAATGCTCTGTAATGCTGGCAAACTTCAAAACTCCCTCAATACAGTATTCAACAAATGATATCTGACAGTCTTTCCCCCTCCCCCTTCAAAAAATTTAATATGCACGTGCACTGCCACGATGCATTGGAAAAATCCTATGGAACAGTCCAGCATACACAATCTGTCAGACCAAGAAGGAATAAAGATCTGTTGTTAATTCAAACAAATGGTCAGCAGCTGCAAAATAGTTTCCACAAGAAACAGAGCAAAACCCTCTCAGTTATGGATAGAATTTTTTATGATTTTCTGTTGCTTTTTCAAGGGCCAAAATATAGTGCATATATTCCTTCATAACTGTTATTCTTTTTATCTGCTAATGCAGTACAATTAGCCGCAGCAATAAGAAGCCCTCTTAAAAGCAGGAAAAGCCTGGTGGCTTTTACACTGCTTTTCAGTCTCTTAAACAAATTTATTGCCCCAGTCATATCATTACAGAGAGTAAAAATGCCCCAGCAATGCAACAGAACATTGCTACTCTGCATTCTTCTTGTAAGACTGCAGCTGTGGTGAGCAGCATGGGCAGGACTTGTCTGATCTCAGTGGCTCTGTACTTGCCAAGTTAGGGCATCTCCTTGTGACATTCCAGGATACCTGTCATTCTCATTTGAAGAGAGATTTTCTTACCATCTCTAGCACTTTGCTGCTAGAGAGGAGAACAGGAAGGATTTTGAGAGTTTCCATACAAAAGGCATAAAAAATCCCCAAAACTAACAAAAAAAGCCCATGGTGCTGTCCAGAGCCTTTGCTCCTGCTGGGATGAATTCATGACTTCTGATGCAGATTTCTATACCTGAGGGATGGTTAACAGGGACTGCAGCAGTACTCCTCGTGGCTTTATGGACACTGGCAGGAAGGTCACAAGAAAGATGACCAGGAACACCAGGAAGATGGCCTGGGTCAAACACTCCTTTCGTAACCTGCTAAGGTCAGAGTTTGGGTCTGTGTTGTTCACCTCTATATTTGGAGTTGGTAAGGAAGCAAAAGTCTCTGAATACCACTGTAACTTTTATCCCTTAATGATAGGGATAGGATTTACCTACATAAACTACAGAATGCAATCACATCTTCCTCATCTGTGTCAAAACCTTACAGGAAAGTTCTCTGAGCTGAATGTCTTGATTCAGACACAGAGACATGCAGTCTGTGAGAACTGCATGGAGAGATGAAGTCAAAAGGATTCAAAAAGAGTTTAACATTTGATAGAGACTGAAGCAAGTAAGCTGTGTGCACAAAATACTTCCAGAACTGCATGTCCATCACCCAAACACAGTTTTAATGAGTTATTATTACCTATTTAAAAGAAGATTCACATTTCTATGCCAATTAAATTATTTCATAAAAGCCACACAAGCATCATAGACCTAGTAGTGCATTCATGAAGATGTGGGTTTATTGCTGTATTTTCATGGGCACCTGATTTAAAAATTTGAGACTGGTCCCCCATGAGCTGTGGGTGAGGATGTGGAGTCCTCTCAACCAAGTGGGATTTATGCTGACATAATTCAGCCAGTGGCTGGTGCCACTGAATGGATGCACTGTCCTCCTTAAGCAGACATGGTTATGTACAAGCTTTCTGATACAGGATTCCACAAGATGGGTGAACTTCAATACATGTAATTCTTGTTTAAAAGTCTTAAAAGGTCTCAAGATGTGAATTGTTTCAATGTCACCCTTAGGAAAGGGTCAGACTCCTCCTCTGAAAGGTCTGAATTACAGGACTGCTATTCAGTTACACAAAATAAAATAAAAAAGCGCAACAACAACAAGTTAAACCAAACCAAAACCAGGAGTTGGACTGTCATGTCAAGAAATCCTTGGACCCCCTGGATCCTCTGGACCCCTTGGATCCCCTGAACCTTTCCACATATTTTAGATTCATTTACTACAAATGTTTCCACAGGATAAAGGCTTTGATTCTTCACTGCTTCCACATTATGAAATCACTGACATTTGGGCAAAGTGAAGAAAAAAGGAAGATAAAAGAGAGTGCTGGTGAAATAACATATTCAAGTGCAAAATAAGCTTCTGGTTAAAGCACTCATCCTGACACCAAATTAGACGTAATTGAATGCTTTGGATGGCTCAAGACCGTTTTCCCATTTCTTTCAATCAGTCAAGTATGTTTTTCTCATTTTTTAAATATTAAAATGTCTTAAAATTTTAAAATGCTTTTGGGTTGGGTGCCTGGCTCCGGAGGTGGCATTGATATTGGTGGATACATTGAATGAGGGTGAGTTTGAAGTTTGTGAAGAAGATTTGGAGCAAGCAGGACACTAAATGGAGGCTTTTTCTCCACTCAGTGTCCTGCTTGTTCCAAACCTTCCTCACAAACTTCAAACTCACCCTCATACAAATAAAAAAACTCACCCTCTCCCACCGGAGAGAGCTGTGCCTGCCTGGAGACAGATCTGTCTGTCAGAGGTGTCACTCAGGGCTAATGCAGCTATCTTTGTGAAATGGATTCTCTGCCTGGATCCAGTTCCCACACTTTGGTATCGAAGACAACGGGTCCACTGAGCCTTCTCAAACTGGCATTAGGAACAGAAAGTTGTGTGAAAGCAATGGGCAACATTTTATCTTTCTGGGAGCTGTGACGAGCCATCACCTTACATGATAGATTGCTCTTTCCTGGGAATTATTACTTGGAGACACAAATGCCACCCCTGGATCTTGCAAGTGAATATTCTCTCCAATTGGCAAAGTGGGCTGAGTTTACTCCAGTATTTTGTGATATTTTCCTCCTCTCTCTGTAGATGTTGGGTGTTTAAGCCACAGAACTTCCTAGTAATTTCTCAACTGAACACAAAAGAAGTGAGCTTTCTTTTTTTTTTCTCTATTAAAAAATATAATTAAATTGTTATTCTGTTTCTCTAATGAGGAAGCAGTAGTAATTTTTCTTATTTCTTTACAGAAAAATATTAAAAAAGAATTGACCTTGAATCATTTAATGGGAAACTGTAGCTTCCAGGCAATTTCACGGAATGATTTGTTCCTTTTGTTGATATGGTGTGTGGCTGTAGCAGAAAAACTGATAGTTTTTGTGCCTCATCTACCAGCAGTAACATAAGAACACTTTCTTTTTTAAACTACTGCTTTACTAAAGTATTTCCTATTCTTGTAAGAGGAGGAGTGTTATTCTTCTGAGGTAATGACTTTACCCAGAATTGACAGTGCACCTAATGCTGGCGTATGTCTGCTGTGCTGAGAACTTGTGTCCAGTGTGCTATGTTTTTTCCTTCTGTCAAAGACTGAAGGCATCTGTCTGAAGCCTTGAGTCAAATAAACAGTGATCCTGCAGCAGGTCATATTGTGACTTCAGTAAATCAGTCTGAAGCAAGGGGACCTCACGCAGAGGAATTGCATCCAGAGTAGGAAGCAAGCAGGGCTGGCATGTGGCAGGGCTGGACTGAGGTTTCCCACAGAACAGTTAGAAATTAATTCAGGGTGAAAATTGGAAATTAAAATTGAGTGGGAAGCTCAAAACAGGCCAATAACGCATCCCTCTTTTAAGTGAAATTTCTGTTAAAAAATCAGGGGGTTTTCCCCTCAATTTTTGTTTCTGACCCTGCTAAATGTTTTTAAAATAATTAAAGCTTTTAGAGACTTGATAAATTCCAACTTGTATAAGCAATCAGATTATGCCAGAAGTTGTAGTTAAAAAATCTCATTGAAGGCTTAGTTGTAATTCTTTTATAATGATACATTGTGAGCTGATAGACATAGGTATTTTTGCCTGATATTTTGCCATTCTAAGGAGCTACTATTGTTTACCTTATTCTGTTACAAGTTGTTCATAAACTGGCTACAGCCTGTGGGATTTTAAATGAAATTTTTTTTCTAAAAAAATCTTCAAACTCTGAGCTGCAATCTAAAACAAATAATTGTCCTACTGTACCAATGGCTTTTGGATTTAGTAAACAAATTCTGCTTTAGTTTTTAGTATGGGTGAGCAATAGTCCCAAATAATATTTGGCGATAAATACATCAGACATCTTTCAGAAGCCTCCTTGCCAAAAAAGCCTCCAAGACCATAATGAACTTAATTCAGCATAAGTAAGAGTCTTAGTTAAATATGCATGGTGAATTTAACTTAGTTTTATATCATTTGCTATGGTGTGATTTTTCCTTCGTTACTGAACATGAGAACTGATTCTGGCTAGCACCTACAGAGAAATTATGTCTGGAGTTATATTAATCCTGCCTCAAGCATGGATAGGTTGTGAGCCACAGCAGCTGAAGCCCATTTCTAAGCATATTGTCATTCAGTGGAGTTTTTTGCATACTTGTGTCCATCTCTGTTTAATAGGACGCAGGCAGAGGAACTTGCCTGGTCTCCCTGTGGCACTTTCAGATGGAAAAAGATCTTGCACACTGTGCTATATCCTTTCTCCACCAGGGAACCAGCCACACCACTGCCCAACTCACAGTTTAGATAAAGTTACCTTCATTATCTACCAAGCGGAGGCCTAACTTTCATAGAACTGGCTAGGACACAGGCAAGTAGTCCATGTTTGTCATCTGGGAGAAATGGCCTTGTACACTGGAGCAAAATAAACTGCTGGCAAGATGGTAACAGCTTGAATTTATAGATTTTCCAGACTTTGCCCCCTTACTTCCCTGAAACTGTTTTACATCTCTGTATCAGTTTTTGTTTTCTGTTAATTATTACTCCTTTATTTATCAGCAGGCACATGAGACTTGAGTCCTCTTATTTAAAGTTGCACTGATGTGATTTTACAGAGTTACTTATTCTGGATTTGTGGAAGTAAAAGCAAAAAGCTTGTAACCTGTGTGGCTTCAACTTCCATTTTATTTTAGTAGCTTAAATTTGAGATCTTTTAGTAAGGCAAATTTCTCACTATAAAACCCAAAAACCAGTGTCCTACACCAGTAGCTTTTTCTGTCTGAAGCCATTCTTTCCATAGCAGCATCAAAAAGTATTGTTATGTGTCCTCTGTGACTGCACAAAGAGGTTGAAAAGTTCTGTTTGTTTGTGTTTTCTAATTTGTGCTCTAAGCTGTTTCTAAAAAATGGAGAAAAGTAATGTTAAATGTTAATGCAATATAAGTTATGCTAAATGTTATTGGACACTCTGAAGGAAAAAAAGCATTTTTATTTGTGAGACCCCTTACAAAGTAAAAGTCAACCTTAAAACTCAGACCTTTTGAAATTCCTTATAAAAAGAAAACAAGGTTCTCTTTTGCTCTTCATGGATATCAAAGGAATTTTGTAAGTGATTGAGAGCATCTGGCTCTAATTGTGTTAAATAGCCTTAAGCATCTGACTTTAACTAGAGAAGCTGAGAAATTCCATTATGGGTACCACTATTTCATGTACCTTTCAGATGTAGAAGGAATCAGGATGCTGTTTGTACTTCAACAACCACCTCAAAAAAAAACCAAACAAACAAAAAAAAAAACCAAAAAACAAACAAAAAAAAAAAACCAACAAAAAAAACATGATAGAAGCAGAATATTACAGTAAGTTTTGATTTTGGAATAAACAACAGGTTCTGCATGGATCAGTGAAGGAAATTGATACAGACACTGGAGTCTCTTCTTAAAACAAATTGATTTGGCTGGACTATTTTGCATTTTTAGCCTGAGATGTTCTGAATGCAGAGTATTATGTATCCATTCACACTTATTTATTAACACATGCTGCACAGCAGGCTATACCGTGCACAATTTATTTTTCAGTTCATACATATTATGACCCTATCCAAGTGCTTTGGATGACAGCATTTCTTTACAGTTAGAGCATATGTGCAGATATTCCTGCAATTATGCATGATTAGGGAATTATATCTTAGAACTGGGATGGGCGACCGAGAGAGAGAAAAAAACCCTTAAAATAAAATTTAATGACAGGCTGCCCTTTAAGATGAAGTCTTTCCTTTCATTGCACTGCTCATTCATTCCTATGGAGTGTGAGTAAACAGAAAGGAAATAGCTTTTTACTTGATGAGCACTGGAAGGATGTTTCTGTACAAGAATACTTTGTATGCTATACATCCAGACAGTTTTCATTGCACTGTCTGGAAAAGATTGCCGGGCATTAATGTTAATAGTAAAAAATGCTGAAACTGAAGAAAAAAAAATCCTCACCTAAATGTTATAGCTCAAGTAGTTAAGAAGTCCAGTGAAACTGTGGATCAGTTTTAAAAATAAAGAGGGCACAAAAATATTTGTAAGCAGAAATTATCACTGTATACAAATGGCTTTCCCAGTGTAGATCAGTATCTGCTGCAAACGTGATTCTACAAATTATGTAGTGGCCCTCATCCAGCAATGGAATTGTTTCACATCTCCCATTCCCCAGTGATATAATGACTTATAGTACTGATGTACACCTGAAAAACTGAAAAGCATCAGAGATTTTCTTACAGAGCACTGAGCTGTGTTAATGCCAGCTTCTTAGGCCTCTGCTTTATCTGTCCTGGACTTAAAATTTTAGAAAAACCTGTTTGTTTACACACAGATTAGAGCACCCCAAGTAAGGTAGGATGGAATGAAATGGCAGGGAAAAAAAGAAAATAAAAAAGAAAAAAAAAAGAAAAAAAAAAAAGAGAGAGAGATCTCTGTTTACCTACATACTAAATTATTAAAGATCCCATTCTCTGCAAAATAGTTTAAACAAAAAAGATGAGACATGATAGTGTTTTTTGCTGTTATTTAGTTTCATATGGACAGTCCTTTATGTTTACAGTGAGTGAGTTGTGTGAGTTCAGACAACTCTTGGCTGAGCTGTTTGTCCTTGTGGTATTTCAGATTTCACACCTCATGCTGTAAAACTTTCCAGGACCAGCTCTGTGCTTTGAAGTATACAGTGTATGGCAGTAAACATTAACGAGTCATAAATATATTTGGCAAAAAATAAATGTTTTACAGATTATACTCGCTTTAATGTGTGGTGACACTGTTCATTAATGTGCAATTTCAAGAATGTGTATTATGGCAGCTCAAAATTATGCTGTTTTGATGAAGCAATGAGGCTTTATTGAAAAAAATTTAAAGGCTTAGAATAAATAAATAGATATTAAACCAAATTACTTTGACCGTGTGATTTCTTGACCCAAATAGTTAAAAGGTTTTTGCTGCTGCTAAACAATGAATGCATGATATTGTCACAACAGCAAACAAACTCTGAAGAATATGACAGTTAAAATTTTGATGTTTAAGAGCTAGTGTTTAATGAAAGTAACACTTACCAGCTGATGTTAACAAAGGGCTAGACTGATGAAAGCAGTGTGCAATTATTTGCCCTGGATGCTCACTGCCAGCATATAGATACCGTGCACTCAATTATACTGAGCTGAAGACAAAGGCTCAATACCTCTAATATATTGAGGTAAGATAGTTGCAGCTGTACGCCTTTATTTATTTGTCTCTACAAAGCTACGTTTTACTAGATTTGTAAGTACAGGTCAAAATCACAGCCGTACTGATTTCAGCATTCCTGTCACTTGCATAACATTGCTGATGCACTGGTGAGAGGTTTCAGGTGTAGGCAAGGCCTCTGCACTGAGCTAAGAATTAAAGGTCACCATGGGGCTCGAGTATTTTCTTTCTTGCTGCTTTCTCATAGTCTGTAAGGGCAGCAGCATCTTCCTCCGCTCACTTCACCCGTGCATTCCAATTCCTTCTGTTTTTCATGTCATCCCACTTTTCCTCCTGAGCCCCTGGGTAACGTTAAACACCCTGTTTCCTGCCTTAATTGGTGTGGCCTCCTCACACTTATTTAAGGTTTCACTCCTGTGATTAGAGCCTTTGCAGGCTGACTCCAGAGAGTTTCGTAGACTTGCTGGGAAATAGATTGCCCCTCTGCATGGGTCCATGTGCAGAACTATGTATTAAGGGCAAAGCTTTCATAGAAAGAAACTGCTTAATTATGACAACAGTGTGTAATACCAGCAAAATGAAAAAATGCACACACGTATATATTTACAAGCACACATATTGAGGTCATTATGCGAAGGAGCAGTTCTTCCCACAACACAACACCAAACATGAGAGATTTATTTTTTTAATTACAAAGTACAATATTCCAAAATTGTCTAATTGATGGATGAGAAGCTTTAGTGAACTGCTGAACATAAGGGAACCTGATATTAAATATTTGGTACACTCCCGTGGCATTTGCTGCATTTTATATTGATGCTGAATTTAAAACCCCTGTGCTGTTAAATTTGATTCTTAAATGAATGATGTAAAATAATGGAAACACAAAGTAGAAGAGAATGTAACTCTTGTGAATGTGGTCAGATACATTTTGAACTTCTGAAAACTGTAAAAAAGATTTATTTTGTTTTTCTTTGAAATTCCTGTATGTACAAAGAATGGAATGTTCTTTAAGAATTAGTAAGTTACTTTAAAGACCAAGACTTTAGCTTTCTTTCATTTTTTAATCTAGGATTTTCAGCATGTTCAGTTTCTTTCATCTCTTTTCTTTGTGGAAGGAGAAAATAAATATCACTGATTGATGTTAACAATTATATTGATCCTCAAGATGCTGACATTCAGCTGTTTGATCTACCTATTTTGTTAGGTTGCAGTAGTTGTAAATTATGACCATAATTCAGTATTTGTCTTTGCAGATGTGTCTTAGGTAAGCTAGGTACTTTTTTTTTTTTTTTTTTTTTTTTTTTTTATCTGTATTAAGGAATTAAGAGGATAACTTGTACTGGCTTTTGGTTTTATCTCAGGTGTGTCTTAAGGTGGAAATACTCTGGGGACTAGAATATGCCATGCTCTTGAAGTAGGTTTTTCCAGCATGACCTCTGTTAATGAGGTTCTATGTTTTTCTTATGTGGACTTCAGTTTCCCAGAGAATCAACATGCATTGTTTGTTATGGCTTACTGTTGAAGAAAAAAAGGAAAGCATAAATGGTGATACTATTACACACCAGTTCAGCAATACTCAGGGGATCTCTGCTCACCTCTTGAAAGTGGAGGTGGCCTCAGGAGGAAGGGTGAAACTCCCTTATATCATACAGTCTCCTCTCTGCAGTATCTGGGGGTACACTGAGGTACCTTGTCCTCCCCATGTCTCTTTCCAGACACAGAAATCTGAGCTCTTTGCTTACTCTATATTTAAATAAGAGGTTATGTAGGCTCAGTTGGGAAGCCGATTTTATCCTTCACCTCATTTCCTGCAACTTCCCCTCATTTTCTGCTTCCTATCAGGAACAAACAGACAACCAAAATTCCACATCTTTGGGGGGGGCAGATTCTATCCCAGCTTCCATGTATTTGCAGAGTCTGGTATAGTGCTGCAGCAGAAGTCACTGAAGTGGTGATATACCCACTCCTAAAAACTCAGCAAGAGGTGGAAACTTTCTCCATGAAAAACAGAGTTCTCAAGATACGATTCAATGCCAAACCAGTACATCTTAATTTGCCTAAAAGCAAATTTTGGCTAAAATAGCCAAGATGGATTAAACTGTCACTGAATTGGTCTTTAATTCACATTAATGGCTCACATTCTGCTACATTCAGCTGCTCATTCAACTGCTTTGCTTTATTCCAGCGGCATAAAGCAGCAAGTGAATATGTCCCAGCACATTTCTTGTGAAATCATGGATTTGTTTAATAATTGCTCAGCCAGCTTGATTTGTCCCTTTTACAGTTCACCTCAGTGAGACAGCAGTAGGCTGGAAAGGTCTGCACTATGGCAGCTCTAAGAAGATTTTCGCCTAAGGGAGTATCATGTGTTACAGAAGTCATGAGAAAAGGAAAAGTTTTGAATGTTTTCTCTAGTACGACTGCAATTTCAATAGTGCTTGCTGAAAAAATATGCAAATCTAATATTTCTCCAATTTTCTATGGGACTTGATCTCTCACTCCTTCTCACTGTTTTATCTCACAGTTTAAGTCTATCAATTCCCTCTTTAAGGTTGTGAAAAATCTCTCCAGAATAAGCACCCCATGGAGCCAATTATTTGCATGATTTGAAATGAGGAATTTGTCAAACGTAGCCCTTTTTTCCCATCCTTGAACAGACAAGCTCCCACAAATATGTTTGCTGCTTAAATTTCCTGTCATTGTAAAGAAAATTCTCATTAACAAGAATTACTGGAAAGAACCTTGTAATTTCTTAGCATAACGAGCTTTTGGGATGTTGAGGTTGTGCACCATATGTATATTGAGTTCTGGTACAAGTTCTGTCTTATTCCTGAGTCAAGCATTTCCCAGGACTTGTTCTCACATAGCAAAATGGTTAGTGCTGTGCTATAAAAAGTGGTGAGTGCAATAAAAATGACGATGCATAAATACAGCTTAGAGTAATATGGAACTAATTTATTGAACATAAATATAATTTCCCATACCATACATTTTGTAATTCAGCAGTTTTAGAAACTGCATATACAGCAGTAAAAATAAGAATGTGGAAACATTGCTGAAATCAGAGAAAAATTTTCAATGGATTCATTAGGAAGGTGCTGAGTCCTGGGATTGTTTTTTAAAAACCATTGATGAACAGAAAAACACATTCCAAAATATGACAATTGCAAATACCTGTCAAACTGAGTACATCATTTGTCTAACTTGGTGTTTGGAATATACAAACTGGGAATATACATAGAATGGGAAGCCCAGCTTCAATCCAGATAAAATCCATTCTTTACAGGGAAGGGCTTTAATATATCTTTTTGTCTTCTCCTGTTTAAGGCTAGTCCACATATTATTTATGTAGTGATTTAATTTTATGGCAGTTTATGGCCATATGATAAGATTGTCAGACCACTTTTTGTTTTTCAAGAATGCAGGTGTGTTTGAATGGCTTACAATTATTTAAGTGAATAAGGTTCTATAGTACAACCATTAAATCTGCAAAAAAACCCAGTGTATAAGCAAACTGTAGGATGCTATTTGATCAATTGTCAGAATAGAGGATAGGATCCTCTATTATTATTGGCAAAACATGATCTACATAGTGCAATCTCTCTAGATAGAGCAAAACCATTCTTTTGTAATTAGGCTCAAAACCAAATCCTAAATATAAAGAATTTGTATTAATAATTTACTGTAGGACAGTAAATAGAGCAAGAAGAACTTAGCCTATGAAAATAAATGCTCAATGAAGTCTAAGGCATATTAAACAGAAGTTCATGGACTGAAAAATGGTAGAACTGGTCAAGGGTGATTCTCATTGAATCTTGAAATTACAGAACAGTAAGTTTGTGTCTTAAATCTCCCTTGCAGTTTTAAAAAGTAAAAAGATGAGGAAAGGATGGAAGAGGATTGGCTGATGGCATCTCAAGAGAATCATGTGCAATTATAGGAACCTTCAGGGATGGTGCATGTATTTCTGGGAAATACTTCTTTATAATAGCAAGGATCAAGTTTGACTTCAGTGCAAGCTACAGGCAATCAGCCACCCATCTAAAGTTCTCTATTCATTTTTTCACTTCAGGCAGCTGAATTAGCCAGTTTTAGGCCAGCCCTGCAAATTATATTCATTTTGTGCTTATCTTTGTTAAATTTATTAAAAATGAAATGCACTTAGTTACCCAGCTGTCAAATGGGGATTTGCATGAATAAAATATAAGTTATGTTTATCCTGGTGTTTGGCTTTGCCTCTGAAATTTAGAATTACTCTAACGAAGGATCAAGGCTGTTCTTTATTGGAGCCAAACCAAATCAGCATATAAGTATGAGGAGTTGTGATTACACATTTCAGTAGCTGGCTTCAAATTTTAGGTGACAATTTAGAAGTAGTCAAATAATGAAGGACAAGGTCCTTATTGGGCGACATTCTTTGCATGAGCAAGAGATTACCTGTATAAAAGGGTCTGTATTTGAAATATTTTTCTTCTCTTTTGGAAGGAGAGTAGTGTTTGAGCAAAGTTGACCCTCCTTCAGTCAATAGCTAGGGAGGAATGATAGTAACAGCTACAAAAAAAAAAAACCTTGTGATTTTTTTGGGTAGCCCCATCTTCCTTGATTATAGGTTCTCCTGAAGACAGTTTGAATTCAGGTAGGAACAGTATTCCAGGCATGTTCTGTTGCATATAAGTATTTTAATAATTCTTTCTACTACCAGGTAATTTAGGGAAGTAGCTAACTATATACTGTAAGGAACCATGAGCACAGCCTCTTCAATAAAGTTTCATAGGAAAAATTTCTCTTGTGCACAGGTTGGCTGGAGCAAAGCAGAATCTATAAAATATTTTATGTTGAGTCTGTATGATTATATGTAATGAAGTTACATAATCTCCATAATAAGATACCTACTTGCTCATATACCTCTGTGTGAATGCCAAAAGCAGTTTCCCATTGTATTGAATGCAGAACATGTATAATTCTGCTTAAATCAGATGAAGTTTTAAATGTTTATAAATTATTTAAACCTCATTGCTTTGCACTTTAAAAAATAATTCTTATTCCTCTTTATTTTTCTTACATTTCTTTTTATTATTATTATTTTTTAAGGGAAAACACTTCAAAAGAATCATTAATCATAGAACTGTTTTGTTTGGAAAAGACCCTTAAGATCATCAGGTTCAACTGTTAACCTAGCACACTGCCAAGTCTACCACTAAACCATATCTCAGAGTGTCACATCTAAATGTCTTTAAATAGCTCCAGAGATGGTGACTTGATCACTTCCTTGGGCAGCCATTTCCAGTGCCTTAAAACCCTTTAGGTAAAGAAATTTTTCCTAAAATCCAGTCTAAACCTTCCCTGGCTCAACCCAAGTCCATTTCCTCTTGTTCTATTACTTGTAATTTGGAATAAGAGTCCAACACCCACCTTGCTACAACCTCCTTTCAGGATCAAATAAAATGGAAATAATGGCAAAATGAGCATAACCTTTAAAATACTTAAGTCAGTAAAAGTCATACTCACATCAAAGAGTTGAAAATAATATACAATTTAAGCCTCCTTGCAAGATAATTATAGTATATATAGTTTAGACAAGGCCTAAAACTAATACAGTATTTTATTATTTTTATTTTAAAAAAATTCTGCATTTTTTGGGGGGGAGGATGTGTTTCAAACACACAGAGTGAATGCAGAAACAGTGAAGACACGATCCTTGAGCATTGAAAAGGCTTTCAGACCTGACTGAGGATCAGTTTACTGTGCACTGTAAAATGACATTCTCATGAAAAGCATGGGTGTTAAAACAGACATTTCTGAAGCCTTTATGATGAAAAATAACGTCTGATCTGCTATAGGATTGAACTGGCTACTCAATGTGATTGGTATAGAAACACCAGGAGTCAGCCAGTTAGTTGCTGTGACAGTGGCTGTGTGAGCCAGCCAAATGGTGTCTGGTCCTAATTTTCTGTGGTTTTTCATGGGTGGGTGAAGAATCTCACTCTATTTCCCAAATGCATTTTTCCAGACATAGTTGCTGCCGTTTGTTTTCCCTTCAAAGTGGCCTGTACCTATCAAAACTTGACATGACTGATGAAAATGAAGTTTCTTACCTCCCTGCTAACATTATAAATCCTGCAGTATTATTGAAACTTTTCCTTATTACTTCAGGGAAATACTGGATAAACTTGCTTCAGGTTTCAGCCACAGTAACACTCACCAAACACGGCTAGAACCTGAAGACAGACATTTCTCTCATGTGAAATGCTGAGATTAAGAAATATTCATATCAGGCAGGGAAAAACTCCACTGGCAGTGCAGACAGAACACATGAAACACACAGTCAAGAGGCTTTCTGTATGCCTTCTGCACAGCATCCCCTATGACGATTCTGATTTTTTTTAAAAGACAAACTGCTGCCTGCAGCTGCCTGCCCAATGCTGCCACCAGACCAGAGTAGCAGAGGCAGCAGGAGGGGTCTTGTCCCACTCCATGGTTTGGTGTTACCTCCCAAGGTAGCTAATACTAATGGATATATTTAGGGTTGTTTTTAGGTGCACACAGCTGAAAATGAGAGTGGCTGAGGAGTGAGGAGGAAATGTCCCATCCATATTCAACAGCTAAACCCATTACAAGCTTCAAGTCAGAGTCATCATCAATCTTATGGCTGGTGGTGTAATCATCTCTACCCCCACTTAATTATATAAACAAAGTGCTTTCATTCATTATATAAACACAAGTTCTTACAATTATCATATAACTGTATTTATATTCAAGTTCCTTGCTTCACTCAGGTATGTTCCCATGAAATGCTTTTGTTCTAAATAAATTATTTGTTCCACTGAGACATTTCTGGTTAACTGCAGTCATAATCCATTCAATACAACTAAACTCCTGTATATAGAAGAATAATTTTGCAGATTGTATTCCTGAATCTGTAATGTATCAGAGGAACTACGTTTACACAATATTTCTTTAATTTCCAGAAAAGACATGTTCATATGGAATTATTATATGCATCCAGAATTGTGATATTTACAAAACTGTAGGGATACTTTCATGTCACACTTATCTTAAGCTGTTGAGTCCTATAGTGTCCACACAATTTTGTTCCTCTTTTCATAGAATCATAGAATCAGATGATGGGTTGGAAAGGACCTCTGAGATCATCAAGTCCAACCCTTGACAAGTTCTGCAGCAGAGAGGACTCCTAAGGTGTCCAAGCCCAGCAAATGCCATATGCATGCAGTGAGTGCTGCAGACACTTGTGTAAGGCTTCAAAGTGATGACTTTCTGAAGTCCCAGTGGAGGATACCCAGCCACTGAGTTAGCTGGTATGTTGGCAGTGCAGTGTAAAATGCTCACCTTTCATTTACTGAGTCAACTGTGCTGCATGGATACACATTGCTCTTCTAGTTCTCTTTCCATCTTGCAGTCTATGGGGAGAGGTGTGAACAATCAGCTAATGAAGACCACACTATGTCTAGACAAAGCCAGCTGGTAGCAGATGATCACTGTTCAAATGTTTCAGTGAGCTGAGTGACATGAGCAAGTTAGCTGTGCATCAGGAGCAGGTATCACTGGATTCCACTGTCCTTCTTGCTGCAATTTGGAGATTTTTATCCCTTCATTTTCAGAAGTAACACTGAGCCCCAGCCTCATAATTTCTTCAGTGATAGGGAGGTGCGATGATAATACCTTCAAAATATTTACTTTCTGCACAGTGTTTCCTCTTGTGGCCTTTCATTTTAAAAGTAGGCATAATGGTATGCATTGCTTTTCATCCACTAGGGATTAAAGCATCAAGGTTTAAATATTGCACTGGCAGCACTGTAAGAAACCAGAGATACACTTGGAGACTGGTGCAAGCTTGGGACTTGGGAATCAGCAGATGAGTTCCTGGCTTTGTCACACATTTCCTGTTTGACCTTGGGCAGGTCATTTTGCTCACTTTTGTTTGCCTTCTTGTCTTGTAAAGTGTAAACAAAGGTGCACTGTCAAACTATGTCAAAAGTATTATGTTCCTGCACAAAGAAAGGACTTGCCAATATTCCCATTGAAGAATTTGTGTTTGGATTTTTGTAGTACATTTTCCTTTATGTGATTTTGTGGAAGGTAGACACAAGCAGAAACAAAAGCATAGGAGTAACTGTTTGTCTTTTTGTCTATCTCACTGCAGGGAAGGCCTGAGAGGTAGATTGTTTTGAGGTCTTTAAATTATAAAGCAATATTTTAGTAAATACTCAAGAAATCATATAACCGTAATGCTTAAGTTGTACCAACTAATGGAAGCCACTAGGACAATTATTATCTAGAAGTGGAGTTTTAGGTATAAAGGAGAAATTTATGGTTCTGCCTGGTTTAAAATGAAAAGGTCATTTTTTAAAAGGGGTTGCTCTTAGGAAACGTTTTGGCTTTTCTTTCTAGCTATTAACAGACACCTATTCATATTATGCCAGATTCACTAGCTAAGGCTGCTCTTCATCAGCAATGCATAATCCCTCTTGACTGATGGGCAAAGCACAACAAAAAGCTGGCATACAATGGGTTGCTTGCTTACTATCTTTGCAGTGATTTTATACTCCTATTCCTGTAATATTCTTATTGACTTTGGTGGTCCAAACTCTGCTTTTAAGATCTGGTCACAAGGAAAAAATTCTGAGGAATCATACTTCATCTGTGCTGAGAGTTGTATGCAAACTCTATACAAAGCATATACAGTATAAAGCAAAACTCTCAAAGCTAAGAAGGGACTGGGCCCACCCTGTCTGTTTTGTGGTCAATATTTCCTTGAATAAATTATGTGGAAAACACAAAAGAAGAGGAAAATGTCATGACTTTGCTAATGTGACCCTGCATTGTCTGTGTAAGGTTTTGAGTAGCTGTCTATCCATCCCTCCAGGCTGTATCCTTGCCTGGGAGTGATTTGAAAAATGATGCAACAAAACAGTGCATCATAAATCCCTAACAGATTGATAATGAATGAAAATTATCATCTCTCTAGGGATTATGCTGTTTATTACACTGCCTGTTGTCTGTAAGAAATGGTGGCATTGGTAGGTGTGGTACTGTAAACCCAACACCATGGAGCCCTTGTGGACAGTCCTAGAAAACAATGGGATTACAAAATTCACTTACCCCTGGAGTGATAGTTGCACCTAAATTCTGGCATGTTTCCATTCACTTCTTGCACCTTTACTTTTCTGACAGAGCATAGGCATGAAGTCTATCGCTGGCCCTTTCAAACAAAAATTCAATTGGGTCATAGATTTGGGCTGCAAAAAGTTAGTTTTGACATTTACAGATAGATATCAACATCCTAAATCCTCATGTTTGCTACTTATAGAGCTGTGTGAAGAAAAGAAGTAATTTTTGGGTCATGATCCACATGATTTATTTCACACTTCTATGTAGCATGAGACAAGAAATACTATAATCTCTCCATTGACTGTGAAGAGAGCCAAAGGTGACTCACTTAGGTGCAGATGAAAACACTAAAGGCCTCCTCTAGATTACATTAAAGTGACTCAAAATGTGTAAGTTATTCTGCAGAGTTTGGGAACTGTGAGGGTTATTTCCACTTTGAAGATCAATGCAGCTTTCAGATATCTTCTCCAAAGGTCCAGTGGCAACTGAATAAAAAGACTTGTGTTTGAGAGGGAGGACCTCTCTCTTGCTTGCTGTGCAAGGTGAGGAATTCCACCATACACGCTCATTCTCCCTGTGAAAATGTTGGGGACCTGACACTAAAATCCTTTCTGTAGATCAGGCTACTTGTGTGACAAATCTCTGCTTTGACTTAAGGGAACTGGTTTTTTTGAAGGTTGCCAATTTTGCACATTGCAGGGGTCAGCTACAGTTCAGTAGGAAATGAGCAAAACGCCACTGGATTCTCTTTTCCAAGGATCCCTTACAGACATTTAATCGTAATAAATTTGTCTTCAGTCTCGTCAGGGCTGATAAACTTCATGAGGAGAACAAGCTATTTATCTGTGCTATTAAAAGCTTGATGTTTGGAGAGGACTAAATGAAGGCAGCCTTCATTATTTGTATCTATACAGCATACACACTGCACTTTTTTTTTTAGCTTTTGTGTTGTATTCTTAGCGGATTTAAAGTATAGAAGTGAAAACTGGGAATAATTTGTCTGTGAACTACATGCCTCTGGGGTGTAAGCTAAAATGCCTTCTTTGATCTAACAATGAAGTGAATTTGTGTCACGGACCACACACTTGAAACAAGGCAAGCAATGGAAAGATAGAAGGAAGGGTTCAAGCGTTAATGCTAAGGTCATTTACAGTGTGTCTTTTCCTCTTTGCTCTGCCCTAAGATTAAAAGGTAGTTGCTGTGGTATTTAGAAGAGTTCTGCATTACTGTGGAGCACAGCAGGACTTGGAGCCTAGAACTAATACACATTAGTGGAAAAGAAAATAATTCTTTATTGCTTTGCTGGGGTCTGTGTTCTGACAATTCTGTTGTCTTTCTCTAGGTGCTATGAGGTGGTGTTCAGAGGTGAAAGAAATCAGTTCATTTGGTGAACTCTTTAAGTGGATTGCTTTCCACTTTTCCTAGATGACAGTGTAATGGATTTCAAGACTTTCATTCAATACAGGATGTGTTTCTATGCAACTTGCTCGCTCTTTCTTGTCTTTCTTTCTTTTTTATTTTCTCTCTCTCTCTCTTTCTCTTTTTCTCTTTCCTGACTTTTTTTTACACAAACTAAAAATGTACATCTGTGGCTTCTCAGTGTGTGCATATTCTGTATATCTGTTTGCATTAAGATATACAGAACCAAATGCAACCTTGATAATACTTTCACTGATTTTGCTGAGGTTATGTGAGGGTTGAGTTTGCCTCTGTGTGAAAGTCAGCTGATGGTTTTCATCATGAGGAAGACTCTGAATAAATGTGTGTTGATTACTTGGGCTATGCTGCCTTTCTCCTTCAGAGTAGACGAAAGCATTGTTGTAGTAGTGATTTCATCATGCTGCTTCCCACTTGATATAAGCACTTACTATCTTGCTGACATAAAATATTGGGTGCTTTTTCATAATAAATGAAGCATAAATAAACCAGAGAGTCCTTATGCTAGAAGGCAAACAGAGGAAGATATTAAAAGTGCTCTAACTGAGATCAGTGAAATACTTAGCTGTCTCAAAGTGACGTAGGCTCAGTAGTCTGATTAATTTTTTACAATAGTTATGCTCTTGAACCACTTAGTGTTTTTGGAAATCCTACCTACTCCCAAATGCAAGTATATGGAAATAAGAACTCTCCCCAGATCATTGCACTAAATTAAAATCAGATGTCTGAAGATAGCCTCTAGCTGTCTGCCCTGCCTTTCTTCTGGATTGTGTTGCCCACAAGTTAGGGATCTCCCATAAAGGAGCATTTGAATTGCCACAGTGATCTGTCCAATACACTATGATAAACTGAAATCAGAGATAGTTTACCTTACATGATCAGCTGAAAGCAGAAGCTGAGTTGTGAGCAGTTTAGATGATGCTGTCCTGAGGCTAGCAATGTCCCCTGCAGGGGTGGGCAGCTCAGGGAGTGAACTGCACAGACAAACAACTTTAAAATACCACTGCAAATCTGTCAGAAGCTCTACTTGACAAATAATAGCCTTATACATGCAATAATTACCATTCATAGAGGAAACTACCATCTTAGCAGAAGACTTGGTCTTGGTCTCTTTCTCACTCTCTGACAACAATAGAAGGAATTTTGCCCAAATAAGGACACTGTGTTGTGTCTGGGGAAGAGGACATAAAAAAATGTGTCAGATAATTTTAGAAGGGCAGAAGGCTTTATTTCTTTGTTGACAGCTTTTGAACCAAAGTCCCATGCAAACCAAATTCTCTCATAAACTAAACGTACCAACGGAGACAATATCAAGTACTGACTCTCTCATCTTGATAAAGGGGTTGGTATTAGACCTTAACATTACCTCCAGTTCCCCAAACTCTCCTTCTAGTAGCTTCTCAGTAAAAATGATTCTGAAAACCTCTGTGACCAGGTAGCAAGTCTGTCCAGGAGGATGGAGCCATGGGAAAGGCAAAGCCATCAGAATGTCTTTTTTGAGAGCTGCCTTATGGAGGCATAAACTGGTACCAAGTCCAAAGTTCTGCGAACACCAACTTGTGCCTACGTGAACTGATATGAAAACCAAGTCTGCCCCTGACAGCATGTGCAGAAGTGTATATGTAAGATAACAGCACATTCTTCCCTCCCTGATACTTATCCTCTGCCAAACACAGGGAGTGGGTACATTTATGCCAGAGAAGAGGTTTCCACATGAATAAAGAACGGGAAGAAGGGAAATCTCCAAAATTAATCTGTTTTGCTGGATCCTTTGGACTGAAGGAAGGAAGGCATAGTGGAGAGGAGAGAAGGGGAGGACAAAAGAGAAGGAAAGAAAGAGGAAGAAAGAAAAATAGAGAGAAAGAATAAGGAAGGGAGGGAGGGAAAAAGGAAGAGAGAAAAAGAGAAAGGAAGAAAAAGAGAAAGAAAGAAAAAGAGGAAAAGAGGAAGACAGAAAGACAGAAAAACAGACAGAAAGAAAGACAGACAGAAAGACAGAAAGACAGAAAGACAGAAAGACAGACAGACAGAAAGAAAGAAAGGAAGAAAGAAAGAGAGAAAGAAAGAGAGAAAGAAAGAGAGAAAGAAAGAAGGAAAAAAATTTTTCATTAGACATGAACAGTAGGTACCTAACAAGACGAAGTGAAAGGAGATAGAAAATTCTTTACTTTTTATGACCAATAACACAAATGTGCTACACAAATAAATACAATAGCTCTGTTATACATCCTTCTGCCAAAGCTTCTATTTGTCTTCATCTGTGGCATGTTACCAGAACTTAATTACTATTGAAGATTTGTTTTCTAGGGAAGCTGTATAAGATCCTATAAGCTATACATAAACACCAAAAAGGGCACAAAGACTTCATTAGGGCTATGGAAACTGGAAGCTAAAATCAAAGAGCAAATATTTAATTTAATACTTAACAGTTTTAATGATAAAACTGTTTTCAGTTTTAATGGAGTTCTTTAATGGCACAAAGAGAAAGTCAGTCAAACCTTGTTCTTTCAGCTTTGTTATATCATGAGGTGGCTTTTAAAGCATCTTTAGCCTCTGAGGCAACACAGGGTACCACTTTTGGCACTTAGCACAATATTTGAGCTAAACAACTAAAATAAGGGTCAGACAAAAATCATTGAGAAGCCAAAAGCTAGAAAAATTTTTTTAGACATTTGCCTATGGGAAGTAGTATGGGAAGCCATCAGCTGGGAAAAAAAGTTCTTTTTTTAATTTCTCCTTCTGCTTAAAGCCTAGAATCAGTCCAATCTCTACAGCCAACCTTAGAATTACCTTCTGGATCTGAGTGCTTCTGTAAGACTGAAATGAAATATGAGGTCTAAAATACAAAAGTGGAAAAATGGTGACTCTATTGCCCTTTGTTGACATGATTTTCATATAAGTAACACCAGAAGTGTACTTCTACTGTGCAGGTATTTTGGTGTGTGGTTCTGTGAACATAATATGTTTGCAGTGCTTTCTGTCAGATTGTTCATTATGAGCTCATTTATTTGAGTTTTCCTGTTCAAATAGGAAACCATAAACCAAATTCTGAGGTACTTTTCCCTACCTAGTGGGAAAGCCTGCACAAAGGGACAAAGTAGGTATTTTGCTGGGGAGAAAAAAAAGCAATTCTTCTGCTTTCCCTTCAATATATGAGAGGATTCAATGTCTCCAGCTAGGCAGTACTTGAGAATTACTAAGGGAGCCACAGAAATGCCCATCTTACGTTCTCTATTTCCTGAAGCCCAAGAAAGTACTTCATTAGAACTACACAGCTAGGTTCCCCCTATTCAATGAGGGGTGTGAGATGGAAGCTGACCATTTCAGATTTCATCTACTTGATCAAAGATACTTCAATACTTCAGATGGAAGAAGAGAAAAAAAAAAAGTAGAAAGTTTTAGAAGTATGGTTAATCAGACCTATTTGCATGCTCCTGCCAAACTGGCACCTTGTGCTGGAGCAATTACTTGATTTCAGCCTCTAGTTGTACATGAGTTTGAAAGCTTCATCATGTGTACCCCAGCATGCTCTTTTGTGTAACACCCAAAACATGTCACTCATTTCTTTGAATCCTCTGACCTTTAATAAGATAAATTGTAGCAGCTCATCATTTTGGTGGTCTTGCTTAAAACAATGAAGTCATGGCCTAGAAACTGAAGGCTCCATACATCTGTTTTAACTTCAGCACAAGTATATTTTTGCCTTTTACACCCTTCCCTTCTCTCTCCTCAAAAAAAGTGTGTAAATTGATGTGAGAAAAAATAGCACCTCTGTTATATAGATTCAGATATTTTGACTGCTGATTCTGTCAGCCTACCTGAGAAGAGACCCCTTCCAAAGTAATTTTCAGAATCCGATTTTCAAGTAATCCACAATTCTGCTTCTGACACACCACTAAGAGATGACCCAATTAAAGCGCTGCATATCAAGACCATGAGTGGGAGTCGTCTTTTAGAAGTCACTGATGAAATTCCTTCTCCATTGTCATTGGATCTTTGCTTTCTGACAACCAGTTAATCATGGATATAATCTTTTAAATATGCGTTAAACCATAACTATGCCTTATCATCCCATTAAACGTCATCAGGTCATTCTTTGCAAAGATAAACAGCTTAAGGAGCATTTTTCCTTTGATCATGTTATCCCCTGTTGCTTTTGAAAGGTGGGTGAATGCATTCTCCAGATTTCATCAATCCAAAACTTCAGTGAGCTTCTGCATTGTGCTTGTAGTTTCCTCAGTTGGCTCTTCACCATCACGGACTGAAATGTGTGTATGAATTTTCATGTTCAACAGCCAGAACTATAGTGAGTTTAAACCCTGATCGTTCATCTCCTTGTGTGGAGGGGATACTGGCGTATGTGAGTGAGGAAGGGGGTCCCATTATGGCAACAGGCATATGGCTTAATTTTTAGTAATTACTTCAGCCACTGTTTATAGCATAAATAAAACTAATTTTCTTTGTGTGTTTACACTAAAGTGAGTTAGACCTTCACTGCCTGAGTAGCTAACCTGCCTTGTAGCTTAGTAGGGTGATCTGCAATGATGTGTGTAGACAAAGTCTCTTCAAAGCAAGGAATTTTAGTCAGTCTCTGTGGCACTTCTCTTACCAGTGACTATGGGGGGAAAATGAACAAGACTGATGCCCACTCTAACTCCTTACCGGGCCAGTTGCCTACTGCTTAGGTATTGTGGCATAAAAATTAGGTGGGGGAAAACCAGTGGTTCACCTTCTTTTCCATTAATCCATATTCCTCATCTTCTTGAGTAGTGAGAGTTCAGGAAATGCTTTGTTTTGTAAACTGAAGGATTCGTCTATGGCTTGGTCTCTGAGATACATCCTCACTCGAGGTTCAAACTGGGAGAAGGGCTCAGCAAAGGTAACTTTCTGTGAGATGAATATTCAAAGCTGGGGGATTGTTTGCCAACCACTTTTGCATAAGAAAAAACACCCCTGGTCTGTGCTGTGAAGACAAATGGGGAAAACAAGGTCTTTGACTCATGTAGAAACAGATGTCAAGACTACCCCACTGACTACCTCAGAGTGAGGAATTAAAAATGCATTCTTTACTGATAAGGTACAGAGTAGTATATGGACTTTACGACTATGAGAAAGAACACAAAACAGAGCCAAGATGATGACAGAACTTATTGCAGCTTTGATAGCCCCACTTAGACTGTGCAGTGTACATGCAGGCACTTACATGTACTGATGTTGAAAGGATGTTACTGCTGGCTATGGCAGAAAGCCTGTCTACAGTTCTGCCATACATTCCTAGAAAAATAGTCATTGTGAGGATCAAGCATGCCATCAGAGGAAAAGCTTCAGCTGTCAGGTAAAGTCCAATCTGCCACATAGGCATCAGTAGCATGATGGTCAGTGATGGCTGTCTAAAGCTTAGTAGATAGGTGAATCAGTGTGTCAAGGGGAGGTAATGACTATATTTTAGAGTTTTCAAAACTGAGAGTAGAGCTGCCCATCTGCTTTGCTTTGCAATAATTTTATTGCTGTAAATACATGAGATCAAAGGTCTAATGCTTGCATCTTTTTGCACTGAATTTATTATTTTATAGCCCTACTTGGCAGATTGTAAGAGTATATGGCAGTAGAATAATTTCCCTCTCTGCTTCATCAAGGGTATTGAAAAAAAGATTTTTCCTCAGAGTATTCCAAAACATTATATGTCAGCATGGCATAACGAAAGCTGGAACTAGATCGTTAGGAATGCTTAATTAGCACACTGTGGGACAAACTAGCCTTTTTCATTAGCTAACAGTTTTTCATTGCTGTTCATTCAAACTTTTCAAGGACTGGACCAAAAGGTGCATGTTTGAATAATTGGAGTGGCAAACTGTCAAGTGTATTGTCAGCTAAGGTGCATTAGGAGAAGCCTGGGTTATGAGTAGCTGGGGCAGTAATTACCCACAAGAGCCAGTACTTGCCTGGGTTCACCTGGCTACACTATTCAGAGAACACATGGGATGCTGTGTACTATCTCATAGCATTGTATCTTGCAGGAAGATGAAACTCTGCCTTCCAAGAGCAGCTGTTTCCCTCTTTGTTCCTGCAGCAGGAAGTGTTGCCTTTTATGTTTGCCTATTTAATACCTCTGTATGATGACATGATTAGAAAGGGGCAGGTTCCCTACTGCTTCATGTAGGAAAAAACCCCCCACTCAGCTTGTATTTTCCTGGTTTCCTGTTTTCCTCTCAAAGCTTTTTCAACCAATGTAAATGGAGGTTGCTGCTTAAATGATGTCTTGTCTTCTTCTGGACCCGGCCATACATTTCTACCAATATCCTTAGAGTAATGCTAATGACTACATGTCTGGGCCATGAACTGGGTCAAAGAAATGACCCTAGCAAGAATTTGACCTGTTTTTGGTTTGGTTTTTTTTTAATGTTTTTGAAGCTGCAGCCTCAGGAGCTAAGAATCAACATTGTTCACCTTATTGGATTTAGGAATGTGCAATTTCACAGTAAAGATAATTGCTTTTTCTTTTTCACTGCTAGGCATTTATCAAATTCCAGGTATGCAAAGTGATACTAGCAATAGCTTAATTAAGAAATATGTTGGGACTGCTTCCAACATAGGGGTGGAGCCTCTTTATGTGAGATTAAATTCACTACAGTCTGAGGAAGGAAGAAACTCATTTCAGCAGTAATGCATGGGAGGGTGCAATGGGTAGTATCACTGTCTATAGCAGAAAAATTATATTAGAATTACTGAAAAATCATCCTAAACGTTCATCTGGTCCCATACCATCTCAGTTACCTTTAATGTAATCTCAAATAAATAGTCGACAGTATAGGACAAAAAATTATTGGAATCTATACTTCATTACATTGTCCTGTCTTCTAAACCACATTTTGGGCTCTTTGAGCAGTAAGTGGCTTTGAATCTTCAGGTTTAATAAACCATTTTTACATTAATTTGTTTAATAGCATCCAATGCTTGTCTTATTCTACTGACATCTGAACACCCTGTGGCAATGGGTTCTATAATGTAATTTCTGATACATGAACATAAGGGTTTTTTTCTTGTTCAGACCTGCTGCCCAGCTTCATTTCATTTCTCCTAGTTCTTGTTTTATGATGAATTGTGAGTAATCATTCTGAATTAATTTTCTCTTCATTATTTTTTTTTTATGAAGCTCTGACAGTTATCCCCTCAGTCATTTCTGTGCAAAGATGAAGACTTTCAGACTGTGGCTTGGGTTGCTTTGTTTTTTTGTTGTTTTTTTTTTTCCAGTAGAAGCCATGTAATGCCTCTGTATCTTGGTTTTTGCACTGACATGTTGTGTACTCGCCAGTTCTGTATCTTGGTTTTGTACTGACTTTTTTGTACTTATTCTTGGTTTAACAGACTCCTGCTCAGCACCTAATGGACATCCTGAAGAGCTTTCAGTGTAGCCTTTTGGATTTCATCCATACCAGTGACAGTGAGAGTGGACCTCGGCAATGTGTCCAAGCAGGCTGCTTTTGTCCCCTGCCAGTCAATGTGCATTTACAAATACTGAATTCCAATTGCCATTTTCTTTCCCTGTCACACAGTACGGTTTTCCATCACAGCTGTGCAGTGGGGAGGTACAGTGACAAATATGCAGTTTAATTTTTGACAGTGATGGATACCATTGTAATTTATGAGATCTTCTGCATCTGTTCTCACTATTTCCATGTAGTTTATGAGCAACACAGAACACACATCAACAGCTTCCAGTGCAGTCCCTCTGTGCAATTCACATCCCTGGCAGACTCCATCTTCTGTGCAAACCCCCACTGTTCATTACCCCAACTTTCTACTGTCTTTTCTTAGCGACTTACTATCTTTATCTTATGATTTTTTTTTCTTTTGAAACCTGTGGTGAAGAAATGTGTCACAGGAGAATGTTTTAGGGAAGCTTTAGCAAAGTTACTCTGGCCCTGAGGGACCCCACTTGTCCCAGCCCCCAGGGAGCCCTTGGCCCTGCAACAGCATTTGTCACTCCACCTACCTTTGTCCTACCTTTGTTTCCTCTTACAAAGGCTGTATTGACTGCTTTTCTTACTGTGTTATTTAATTATGTACAAACTCTATTCTTAATGTAATAAAACAATTTACATGGTATTGAAATCAGTTTCATTTGTCAGTTGTTGTTTGTTGTTTTTTTTTTCTTTTTTTCTCCAGAGCCTCCCACAAAGTCTCAAAACAAAATGCTTAAAACAAAACCTCTCAAGCCTGACAACCAGGTTGAGTGACAAAGCTACACACCACAGTTAGCATCCAGGATATTCATAGCTGAGATTGTTTCAGAACATCTGGGACAATATTATCAGTCTTTTTTTCTTTTTTCCTAAAGCTGTTGGTATTTTAATTTTAAATGCCTTCTCAAGCTTCCCTCTGGCAGAAATCTTGCAAACATATCTGCAGCAAATATTGATATGAACTGTTCATTTATCTTTCATCATACATCTTCTTGGAGTGCCCTTGCACTTCAGTCATCTCTGGGCTCTGAAGACTCACTTGCTCTCTGTTCTGTGTTTTTTGGAAAATGCAGCTTTTATGTAACTAGCAAACTCTTTCTCAGAATCTCTTTTGACATCTTATTATACATTTTTCATCCTTTTTACTCTTCTCAGCTTTCTGGTTTTTTTCCCAAAATTTCTATTTTTGAAAGATATCACAATGATTTTAATAGTTTCTTGTTTTCTTCCTTTTGATAACACTAACATTTCTTAAGGTTTTACAGACTTTTGATTATGGTATGTATTTCCTCTGAACATCTGATTTATTTTACAGACCATCTCTATAACAACCCTAAGAATGTTATTCTTTTAGCTACTACTTTAAATTTAACGAGCTTCCTAATTTTTAGTGATTTTTTTTCTTGAAGTAAGCTACTACAGTTACAGGCTTGGGAGTCTGGTAGGTTTGGGGGTTTTTTTGGTTTTTTTTTTTGTTGTTTGCTTGTTTTTTGGATTTTTTTGTTGTTGGTTCGGTTTTTTTGTTTGTTTTTGATTTTATTTTTTTTTTGTTGTTCTGTCAAGAATGGTGAATCTAAGAATGCTGAATACAGTCATGCAGAGCAAAACAGAGCCTGGGCATCATTCAAGATTACTGATTAGTTGTTTCAGTAAGCAACTGGTTAGTTGGTTATAGTATTAAAAAAATTTATTTCTGCATCACACCTCGTTGTAATATCTGAAGTCTACCTCTGCTATATCCCATCTTGCTCAGTCACAGGCACAGCTCTAATGTACATATTTCAGTGTCAGTATAGACTTTGATGTATAGGTGTATAGGTGGTTGTTTTTCTTGCCAATAACTTGGATTTATTTACTTCTAGCCCTTAAAATATAACACTCTGCAAAACTGCACAGTACTTTATAATTTATGCACAGCGTTATCTTTATCATCAGTGTCACACAGGTTGTCTTGCTTCCATTATGTTTCTGCATGCCTAGTACATGAAAGCAGATGTTCAAGTTTACTTATTTTTGCATTTGTTTGAAAACACTCCCTGAGCCTTTTTTTTTTCAGCTGTTGCAAAAAAGTTAACTCCTGAAAGGAGCTAGCTTCTGAACAAAGCTGTCATGTCTTGTCAACCCATTAGCTTTCCCTTTCTCTGTAATTTAAAAACAACCTTGGGAACTTAAACGTTTCTGTTTAACCAACCTGGTCCTGTTAACCAACCTGGTTCCAGGTTGGTTTGCAGTGTTATTTTATCTGAACACTGGGTATCTGCATTACAGCTCCATCTCATCCTGGGGACTTCTCCCTTGTCCACAGCTTAAGCGTGGTTTAGGTGAAGGGCTTTGTGCAAAGTATAAGCATGAGTTGCCTAGTGTTTTGGCCACGGAATAATTGTTCAGAGCAGATAGACTGCACTTGATAGCCACCTCAGCTTCTGTAACCAGTGCTAAGCCTCTCTCAGCCTGTTGATGACAGCTTCCCTAATTGCAGGGTAAGTTTTGCATGTGCTGTTATTAAACAGACGCTGCTTTCCAGAGGGACTGCAGTTGCCTGGCATGTCAAATAATTTCTTTACAACAGAGCTTATCATTGCGTCGCCTCTACAGCCCCACTGATCCTTCCCCAAAGTCCTTTTAGCACATGAGCAGACTTATTTCCATCCCCTGATGTGCTGAGTGCAGTAATTGCTGGGGGCTGGGGATAACTTGCTGTTTCCCCCTGTCTGCCTAGCACACTCTGATAGGCATGTCTGGCAGCTGGGTCATGGTATATGTAGCTGAGGGAGGGCAATTCTTGTGTATTTTATGTATTTGATATTTGTGGTGGGATGTTAGAAATAGTTGAAGAAATGACAAGGTGTCACTGTCTTCACTGCTTCAGCTGCTTCTGGGGGCTTATGCAGCTGCACAGCTGGATGTCCAGAGGATGAAATGGAAGCTGTGCTCTTGGCTCCCTTCCAGCTGGCTCCAAACACACTTGAGAAACTTCCATGCGATAGCTAATGTAGCACCTGCTCAACAAACAAAAACCAAGTTTCCCCTTCTTAGTTATACTGTACATCTGTTATTTTGCTGACATGGAAACTGGCATAACAATTAGATTCATTGCTTGCCCTCTAAGCTGATTCCAGCTAGGCCGAAAAGACCTCAGTCTGTTTGCTCAGTGATTGTTTAGGCTGCAGCACAAATTAAGAAATTCTGCCTCCAATGAGATTTGTTCTACATTGCAATTGAACTTGCATGTCTATGTTTATACTTGAGGTGAGACTGAGAGGCAGCATTTTCTCCTGGCCACATACAGACTCCAGCCCTCAGCAGAGGCGTGTTTGTATTTGGAGTTCTGGTTCCAGGTCTAATTAGAAATCAGAGAGAGCAAATATGCAAATGTCTGAAGAAGACAGCCACATCAGAAATGGCATTGATAGACACTTCTAACCAACTCACCTGCCCTCTGCCCTTTAAATCTTCTCTGTTGGGTCTTACTGGGACATTCCAAGTGTCCCAGCAGTTTCAGACAGCTGCTATTAACAAAATAATCTGCCAGAGAAATGTTTCCTTTTTCGCCACAAAGTTGGAGTTTCTCCCTTCAGAAAATCACACTAGTTCAAGGTCAGGACAAGGAATAATCATTCTTGAAGGAGTGACAAGATAAAAGTCCAACTCCTCTCCCACTTCTGAGTTCCCCCACAGCTGTTATTTACTGCTGCTGTGTGACTTTTAATAACCTGCCCTTCAAAGACCTGCATTCTATAGGGTTACACATGTGCTAAAGACAAACATATGTCTAAAACTGGAAGTTAACTGATTGATTATCAAAACCTATGTTTCTTTCTGACATCACTTTAAGCAATTTCTTATTTTTGTTATATGGTTTAGACCTTCATCTTGCCATTCAGATGGCTACCTAGCTTTGGAGTTAATGGGGATAAGACAATACCCTGAAGCACAGACCTAAATTATGCTGCAGCTGGGGAGGTTTTGATTCCTAAAATAATTTTGTGTCCTCATCAGGAAATTATCACAGAAACACATTCAAAAGGTAAACAAACCTATTGCAAGGGCAAATTTTTTTATATGTCAAACCAAAAGAAATTGCTAGAGACTCTCATGTCTCTGGAAATAAGGAGAATACCTTATACTTAGTTACACCAAATCACGAGCTCTTCATTAAGCAGAAAACTTTTCTCTGTGGAAGCTCTGAATAGTACAGAAGGGGGCTGAGTGAGAACAGCTCTGTATTTTATACTAATCTTTCACTCAGATATCAGCACTGTTTTCCTTTCTTTCTTATTTTTGGCTTGGCTGCTCTGATCCAAAAAGCTGTAGTGAGACGTTTCTTACTACTAACAAAACTGCCTCCATGAAGCCTCTTACCTAGTATGTAAGAAAGTCTTAATGCAGGACTAACAGCTGGTAAACAAAGAATGTAGCTGCCTCCCTGTGAGCCTTAGTGGGTAATGAACCAGCTCCAGTTCATTTTGCATTCACTATTGTTAGAAATTCTGAGGCCTGGATGTTTACAAAAGTTTGGGCACCCTATTTTGACTTTTAAACTGCTTTGGCTTTTTGGAGGGAAGGAACCCTCTTAGAGCAAAGACAAACTATGGCTAGTGCTTTTATTAGAGAGATTACGGTGTAATTACAGTGGCTTTAATGCAGGCAGGGTCTTGCCACACAGGGATCCACTGTGGGTGAAAGAGAGGACCACTTTTGGAGAAAAGAAGAATCGTTCAGGGGACAAGAAGCCTGTAAGGAGTCTATAACAGACACTTTGAAAGCAGCTGCTGAGGAAAGAATCTGCACCCACCACCAGCCCAGGCAGGCACCAGGGAATTATGCAGCCCCATCCAAAATTCAGTATATCAGTCCAGCCACAGTGGGACAGGGAAAAACCTTTGTGAGTGCTTTAGTTCAATCATGGCA